>NC_084480.1:272791066-272878566 GCF_030035675.1 Rhineura floridana | reverse complement strand
AGCAACACAGGAGAGGGTTTTCTCAGCAGCAGTGCCATGATTATGGAATGCCCTCCATAAAGAGGCTCGCCTGGTGCCTTGCTCCAGTCTTTTTGCTAACACCAGGCCAAAATGTCCATATTGACCCAGGTATTATAATTTCTTGTAATTTTAGTTGTTAGAAGGATTCTCTCTATTGTTTTATTATTGTATTTGCACAGTGCTACAGTTATTTGTACATTGTCCTGAAATCATAAATAGCATGAAGGGTAGATTATAAAAGTTTTAAACAATAAATAAAAAGACCACAACACATTATATCCAGAATAGCTCTGCTCTTCTACTGTTTTCAGGATTCAGAAGTTTGTAACTGAGCTGCTGCAACTAGAATCACCCCTGAAATTTTGCCTACAGTGAAATTCAAAGCTAATTTTGCTTTTCCTCTGAAGCAAAATATCTGAACAAACCAACAGAATTTCATGAAGACTAGCAATGGACCTATGCAAGATAATCCATTTAGGTGAGTACTGAACATAAAGGTCACCTAGGTTAGTTGTTACCCTTCTGCATTCAAAAAGGCCCTGAGTTTGAATTGTGTGAGACACTGTAGTAATCTTCCCGTCTTATGATTATATTCAATAGTATGACATTTATGGAAGTAAACAAGATTCAAAATACGGAAAGACTCCCTCATAATGCTTTTATATGCATATGTATTTCTACCATACCATGAAGGCATTTAATTACAATGTAAATGCATGGTTCCCAAGTACAATGGCCATATGCTTCTGGGAGACAGTTCAGACCATATTTCCACTATGAGGAGGGTACTGAATTTGACATGATTTTTGTCAGTTTCCTCTTTGTCATTTATGACCCTTGCAAATATTCTGATCATTTCCATGTGGTTCTCTTCTAGTGTTCCTTATTTTTTAGTACAAGAATTTAGGAATGTTTCTAAGTAACCTATGACAACCTGTAACTCAAATGATCCTGATTTATTATGATGGTGGAGCCACATTCTCAATAGTGCTGTGCATTCTTCTTTTCCTTGTGTCTAGCAGTTGCTGGATAGGTAAATAATCCTACTTCCAGAGGTGAGACCAGGAAAAAAGATACATGGCTGAAACAGGTCTAGCTCACAATAGTATATATTTGATGAAATAGGATTGGGTAGATATTGGTTATAGTTCAGGGATGGGACACCTGTAGCTCGACTACAGCTATGATGTTGTTGGACTCCAAATTCCTTCAGTTCTAGCCAGCATGGTCAACCATCAAGGATGACTGGAGATGGGGTCCAAAAACATCATCTACCAATACCTTGAGGGCCAGAATTCCCCACCCTTGTTAGGGCCCTTATGAATGATTCCTATTATTCTCTTTAGAAGAATTTAAAAAATGAAAGACTCTTGTAGTAAGTTCACAGATTTATCATGGCTACCAATCAATGTCCATCCATTAAGTGATGACACACATGCCTGAAACAGAACAATCAAAGTTTCCACATCATGTTGGATCACCTCAAAAGAAACAGATCACATGTTCATCTGGGAGTTAAGGGCAATAATTAAATGGGGAGATACAGAGTGGTATGCATGCATGTGTAAGTGAGCTGGAATTTTAGGTTCATGCATTTTAATTGAATTGAATATTGTAATGTAAATGCAATATTTGTATTTAGTTTATAGGTAAAGGGATTAATTGTACAGAACTGAGAGCATCTGCAAAATATTTGGTTTTTCTTTTTAATAAACCATACAATTGCCTTGGTTTTAATATAGTTCCATACTTATCACAGGAACACCAAATATAGATCTCTTTTGCACAGTGCTGCAAAAAAAAAAATCTGTTCTTGCAAAATTGTAATCTCATACAATTTATGGTAATTTCCCATAAATTACATGGGCATATTGGAAAGTTGTTAATAATTAAAAGTCTTTTACTTCTTTTTTCCAACTCTCAAATAAGTGTTAGAGTAAATAGTTTCCAGCCTTCATCTGACATGATGTCTAAACAATACAGGCATCACAAAATAAATCATTTATGAAAAATATTTATTTAAAGAGCTGTAATTTACCTTGCATTTACCATATGCCATTCATCCAAGTATCAATATAAAATATTCATTAAAGAAACTCATTAAAACAAACTTCCATACAATGGGATGACAGGGCAACAAAAAGCATCAATCATAGAAAGGCTTTAAGTTTTTATTAGTGCACCAAAGATACACTAATATTTCAAAGCAGAAAATCATGAATATGGTTGCTGCAGCCCTTGGATGACCAAAAGGGCACAATGGAAATATATGATAAAGGTATAACGAAGATGGCGAGAGATTTTCTTCATTTGTTTTCATTAAACTGAAGGAATCCATGACAGCAAACCCAGATCTATTTTATTAATGATGAATAAACCTGATGTAATAATTAATGGGAAATCTATAGCTAATCTTAGAGGAAGAAGAATAACCAGGCATGTAATGATGTTTAAGTCCAGCATAGCAGAACTTTGTGCAGCTGTCTCTAGCTGCAGGTAATATAAGTGAAGCAATCAGCTGTGAACATCAACAGCTCCAGACTGGCGGGATGATACTAAGCACCAAAACATAGCAATCTTTCTAAAACGCAGGCAGTGTGTGATCCCTAACATTTTCCTCCACGGCTTTAGCTCAGGCTACTTTGGAGCACATGGATGAGCATCTGGAATATTTGAAAACTTTTAATATCCTTGGTTGAAACTTCCTAGGCTCTGTGAAATTTCTTTGAAGTAAACATACATTCAAACTCTTGATCTGAATTCACAAACTGTGACACGAATATTATGGGATTCACATAAAAAAGACAGCGGCTCTCCATATATAGTCTTTTTTCACTCATTCATTAGGAAGTTCTGTTAAATATCCACTTCACATAGACTGCAATTCTATTACACTGTTGATCTGTGATTAAATGTTCTAATAAAATTAACTGGCTTTGCTGCAAACGGAACATCTGGAGCTATGTTTAATTTTATGTCAAACATATACAGGAAACACCTGTCTAGGTGAAGTAATTTTTAAAAAATGACATTAATCCATCTGTTGTGGAAACATATGTCACAGTTGTCACATTAAAAAAAGCAATATCAACAAACACAGAAACCCTAAATTGCTTTAGAACATACACTTTCTAAAATTAACAAAAAATTCATTTATCCAAATGTTAGCATGTCAGTTGCATTTTATACTGAATAAGATCCCTTTCTTCTCTTTAGACTGAGAATGTCTTTCAAATATAGTACTATAAAACTTCCAGATGTGAAATAAGTCTACATAATTATAAGATTAAAGTGCTGAGGTGACTATTTACCTGTACCAAAATAATATTCTTAAACATTCTTAAAATAAATCAAGACTCGAACATGTGAAAAAACAGAAACCAATGAAAGTAAGAAAGATAATAGTTATAAAAAAAGAGACCTTAAAATACTTTTAAAATGCTCTAATATGTTGTGCCGACATTCAGGGCCAGCCCTACCATTAGGCAGAGTGAAGTGTTTGTCTGAGGCAGCTCATTTTGAGTGTCATTAAAGGACAGCAAACTGCTATGAACATTAAACTGCTATTCACCTCATTATTGTCATATATTTACTGCCAAGAGGTGGAAGATGTGTTTGTGGGATTTTCTGTCTCAGGTGCCAAAATAACTTGATGTGCTTTTGAAACTATGCACCTTGTCTTGGGCAAGGGGTAAGTCGCCATTTTATTCGCCAACTCAGGCAGCAAAATATCTTGTGTTAAAAGTTGCCCTGCTTGTGCTAAATGGCACACAATAGAATGTAAGGAATGCAGAGGATACCCCACCCTCCTGGCTATTTAGTTAATAAGATTCAGAAAGGGTTTATTACTGTATATGGAGGGGAGATGCTAGAAACAATTTCAGAAAAGGATAATATCCAGTCTTTAGTATCAAGTTTTATGTCTTGCAGAAACAAAATAACACTATGGAGGATTATAATTTTTCAAGAAAATCATTAATTTGTCCATTTTTTTCCACTAACAAAAGAAACAAAAAACATTATGATGGGGTGAGAGCTTACAGCAGATGGGCCTCTGTATTTAAGACACTGCTATTGGGATGTGTGTGTATGTGTGGATAGATGGATTGTAAAGTACTTCTCACTACAGGCTGGGCCACATTTTGTTGAAGCATGTGTAAAAGGTTTTGCTGTCATTACAAAGTTATTCCCAAATTATGTTGAATTCTGCCCCTCCCCTCCATGGTAACAAGTTACTGAGAGGTAATCATGTTACGTTCAGATTTCAGGACGCGACACTGCCACAGATCACAGAATGGGAGCACCACCATCCCACCCTAAGGAGGGGCCCTTCAGGGGCCCCTCTGGGCTGCAGGGGCCCTTGGTCAGGGCCCAACCTGGCCACCTTCTGGCACCAGCTCTGATAGGTGCCTTTCCCACACAACCTCTCCTTTCCGCCAGGCCTCCGTATAGTATCGAAATCTGCTTCATGAGTGGTTTGCCTGCATACAAAGGAGCAGCACTGTGCAGGATGGAATCATCTTGCTTATCAGCTGGTAAGCGGGAGGATTCATCCTTGTGGTGCCAGTCGCTGCTAGTTCACAGGTGGCTTCTGTGCATTCAGAGAAGCTGTTTGCAAAAGAGCAGCAACCTGCAGCACACAGGATAGAATCCTTCTGCTTACCAGCTGGTAAGAAAAATTCCATCTGTTTTGCCAAAGAGTTTTTCCTTTCCCTGAGGCAAGAAAGTTTGGAATCTGAATGAGCATGAAACACACTTGTGAAGAAGGAAAATTTACTCCTTTATTGAAGCAAAGCTGTTGGCTTGCAGGCAAAACGTAGCACTTAAAGCAACTAAGGAGCACAGAGCTTATCTTACATTCTCTGTTTTCCCCTGCTGGAAGCCCCCAGACAGCAGACAGAGAGATCCCTTACGGCCCTGTTTAGATTTACACCGCACCACTCTTTCCCTGCAGGCCAATGCTGAGGCTTCTAGCCATTGTTGAGGCTTTGCCCAGTTCGATGGTCCTATATTTATACCCAAAAGACCCTCTGGGAGTGGGCACAAGTGGCACTTGTACCTATGAGCTTTTTATCTTTCCCAGGGGCAAGTGCCTTTAGAACTCATACTACTGACATTTGTTTATCTTGCAATGGCCTTGGAGCTGTCCTCACTAACTGAGAATACAGCTGTGAAGATTTCCCCTGCTGCTGTTGAGTTCATTGTTTTGACTAATTTAGCAGTCTTTCCCAGCTTGTCCTAGGCAGAGTGAAAAACTTGAGGCAGCTTGCAAATTTGAATTCACTGTTCAAAACAGAGCATTTCAGACTCCAGTACTAGGCAAGCGCAAAAGCACCCCCCCCATAAATCAGGGGTATGAGACAAGAATTATGGAACGGGGAATAGGGCATGCCACACGAAGCTTCCTTGGTTACATCTACATGGCTTCCGGATTTATTATTATTCTTATTTTGCCCCTTTACCATCCTGCACAGCCTGGTTGCACCTGCGTGCTCTCAGTCAGGGTAGGGAAAGAAGGAGACACTCTCTGCCAACCATATTTTAATTATTTTTTTTAAAAAAAATCCTTAGTCCCACCACCAAATAGCTTTGGAGATGGAGGCAGGGTAGGTGGTCCCCTCTTCAGGGCAGGGCAGATTGCTCCCCCCCAGGGCCCACAGATTGGGGCCATGGGGCAGGTAGGGAGGGCTGTGTACAGTTCTAATAACATATCTGTCAAATTTGGTTCTCTTAGTTTCTCATGTTTCCAGCAGTAAATTCAGTTCTCCACATTTCTGCAGCAATTTGCGGGTTTTTTAAAAAAATCCTCATGAAAATCCTTCAGCATTTTGGGTGAATTTCTCCTAATAAACACATTTTTGTATGTACACATTTTTGCAAGCAATTTCTCCTAATATAATACATTTTTGTATGCTGTTTTCAATAATATATTTTTATTTATTTATTTAACAAATTTATACAGCATTTGATTATACGAGACATTAAAATTATCAGTAAAACAATTAAAAATAAGTAATTAAAACATTTTTAAATAATTAAAACAACAACAAGCTAAAAAGATTAAACACATCAACATCTATGTGTCTGGAAAGGTGTGCCCAAACAAAAAAGTTTTTAAACGGGCACCAAAAGAATACAGTGAAGGTGCCTGCCTGATGTCAATAGGCAGGAGTTCCCCCACAGTGGGAGTCAGTAACCTCCGGACTGTTCAGAATATGCACACTTCCCCCTAATATATGCATTTTTGTAAACACTGGTTGGTTGGAGAATTGCATCACAAAATTCAGATAAATGTGAATTTCAAAGGATGGCTGTGTTTTGGTTCTCATATTGAATCAAATTCCTCTCCCATCCCTATTTGTGATGGACTAACAAAAGTATTGAGGCATAAGCTTTTTTTGTATTAGATTCCACTTTATCAGTAGCATCTGATAAAGTGGACTCTAGTCCATGAAAGTTTATGCTGCAATAAGTCTGCTAGCCTTTAAGGTGCCATAAGACTGTTTGATGTTGTTTTCCCCCATAAAAGTAAATAGTGGTGATTCATTGATATAGGAAGTAAAGGGGTACAGTCAGGGATTTCACCGGGGTAGGGATAAACCTGCTCTCAGTGGACTACCTGTTTGGTGAGGGCCAATTTTGTCCTTTTCTCACTTCTCCAATTGTGGCACACTTAATTTCTGCCATAGATTACAATGGGAATCACTGAGAACTAAGCCTCCCATTTGCCTGCCCTTCATATCCCTGCCTTGGTTCTGTCTCTTGGCCCTAGTTCTTACAAGCAGGAAATGAAGGGCTAAAACTGTTTCTAGATTATATAACTTCATACTGAAGGTGGTGGCTCTTTGACTGAATCATCCTCTGTACCCCAAAATAAATAACTAAACAAACAAAACTCCACAAAGAGAAAGCTAGATGTTACATAGAGAAGGGTTCAAGCCTAGCTTTCTGACTAAAATACCAGAGTTATATGAGCAGAGAATCTATTTCCCTCACGAATGCAGAATATTCAGTCCTATGAGCCTCTCCCCTCACCCGGCTGAAGTGGCCTAATCCACAAACAGTTTTTTTCACGATCTTCTGTTGCTTTTGAATCTAGGGCCATGGTGTGACACAGAAGCCCTTTTCAGGCATTCAGAAGTAATCATGTGAGGGTGGGCCATGGGGACCAGTGTGCCAGACCTCCCCACTTGCCATTTTTGTCACCCTCCACAAGTTGGAAGGCAACCTCCTGAAGTTGAGAACCCTGAGGAATTCTAAAACACACATTACTTTTCTGTAACTTAATTTTGTATTTTAGGATGAATGTATTGAAAATAGCTAATGTTGCAGAAACAAGGAAATAGAATGAGGGTGATATCCAGGTACATTCTACTCAGAGCAGCTATGGATGGAAAGTACTGTCAGTTTTGATTGTCTCATTTTCTTATTTAAATTCAGTTCTCCGCATTTCTGCAGCAATTTGCAATTTTTTAAAAATTGTCATGAAAATTCTACAGCATTTTAGTGTGACTTTCTCCTACTAAACACATTTTTGTAGGGAGACTAATGCTCACATTTTTGCAAGTAATTTCTCATCTCATATATTCACTCATATATTCATTTTTATACACACTTTATCCTAAAATATGTATTTTCCTAAACATTGTTTAGTTGGCGAATTGCATTGCAAAATTCAAATAAGTCTGAATTTTGAATGATGTATGTGTTTCAGTTACCCCTGTTCCACATTCTGTTCAGGAGCAGAGCTACTGCTGGCTGATTTGGCCCAAGCCTGACAGAGGGAAAACAAACCTTTAAAATAGTGTTTGACTGACAGCATCCTTTTTGGCAGTGTAAGTTCCACCAGGTTGCCAGATCACATGACTGAGCTGAAAGAGGTTTGGAATAGGTGTCTCTCCTTGGACTGTCCCACCCCTAAAATGCCACTTTTTTGAAGCTTCCTCACTGTAAGTTCTGCTAGCTAAAGTTCCGCCAGCTCAGCCAGAATAGCCCTGGCTGAGCCAGGATGAGGGAGTTATGCCAGCGTAGCCCCAGCTGAGCCAGGACAGCCCAAGATCTACCTACTCACTCATTTTGGTGGATCTTGGGTTTGCATTGTGCTGTTAGTATTTAAGATAATTTATATTAATGGTTATTCTGTAAGTTCTGAAAAAAATGTTATTTGTGTTGGCCTTTGTAATTCATCATATTTTAATAATAACAATATTAAAGAAGAAACAAAAAATGAGAGAGACCCTTTATGCGTAGAGTAGAAGGTCCACCCTACAAGTTATGGTGATGAAAATGGTGCCTCTTCCCCCTCACCTGATTGCTTTACTCAGATTGGGAATGGCTCAAAAATGATAACGTTGAGTTTTAAATAATGTAATAAAGAGAATTTTAAAAACTGGCTAGTTGGAATATTAATTATTACTCATATGTAATGTTTTTCAAAGACTTCTAAATACAAAATGAGAATGAGATGAAGATGCTGTTTGCTTAGGCATTTATTGTATTATTTCTGCCCCCCTTTCATTCAAGATCTATATGGGTGGGGGGGAAATGGAGTTCTGTGTTACTTAAAGCAGTGTTGAACCCTATGAATAGGCCAGCCCTACAAGGGGAAAATATTAAGCTTAAAGGGCCAATGAATGAATCAGTTTGGTGCTGCATTTCTGATATTTATTTGTTGTCAAATTTTATTCCCAACCTCAATATTCAGGCAAACAGTTCAGTAGTATTTGATAGATAACTGTCTAGATAGGTATACCTGTGTTCAATTGTCATTAAAGACTCCTCAAAGAGAGAGACTATCCAGTTGGCAGAACTAGTAGAAAATATATCAGGAAATCTCAGTCATTCACACACCTATATTAGCAAAATACTGAAAAATCTGTGGAGGGAAAAAACAAACTATCTGTCAAATCCATTTTGTGTACACCAAGTTGCCAAGGCCACCAAGTTATCTAAAATGAAATGTAGAGGTGACTTTGGAAGTTCTTCCCTGGGCAAAAAAAGCTGAAGGATTTCAAGGAAAATCAAAAGCGATTCAGTAAGATTAGCTGAATTTCTCAGGATAGTTCCTCACCTTTGTAAGGTAGTCACTAGGTTTTACCTGTGAAATTAACATGGCTGTTCCTGGTCAGGTGAATATATGAAGGAACTCTGAGGGAAGCACAAATAGTTTCAACAGCAGTGGGAAAAATTCTCAGGAGGTTTCCACACATTCCATCACATAAACAAATACAAACAGAGATGAAACAAATCTCACCAGCAACTGCAATATGCATGCAAAGCCTTCCTGAGAGCATTTCAGGAATAGCTTGTTTGCCTACAGACCTGAAGGCTGCTAGGCTTTGCAAGGGACAAGTGGAAAGTCAATCTTTGAACATCAAAGCAGTCAGGACTACAATAAATGCTGTGGACTTCCACAAGAGAGCAAAATAGTTTATGGCCTCAGCACAAAATAACCTTGCTAAAGCACAGGAAAAGCAGAAGGATGGTGTGATTGACAAGCTATGGCTTAGACATATGAGGTGGGGCAAAGGGTCATGATCCCAATCCCAGTTTGGCAGGAAGACTGTAAACAGACTAAGAGGGACCATTTGACAGCATTAGATAGGTCAACAACACCATCTTCCTCACAAAGCTTCCAGGCAGAAAGTGGAGGCACCGGCTCTACAATTCAAACATAAGCAAGCTGCAGTAGGAAGTGGCAGAAAAGCTCTTCACAATCTGTCAGGACTAGAGCTCTTACTGACTTTGCCCAGGGAAGGCAAATATAATAATTGGCAAAAAGGGAAGACTTTTCTCACTGCAGGTTATCTTTACACAGGATGGGTTGTCAGATGACAGAGGTACACAGTTCAGTCACTGATGTGTTTGCAGGCAGGGCAAGAGTCTCAAGTGAAATTTGACATGGTAAGGGTGATATATGCATGCACCATCAAAGACAGATGATCCCAGATCTCCTCCACAGCAGAACCACCATGCAATAATACAAGAACTACCATCCTGGGTTACATGAATACTCCATCTTGGTTGCATCACTTTTTAACCAGAGATGAATCGAGGCACTGCTGTCACTTTAAGTTTAATTTTATGTTATTTTATTATCAAAAAAGCACATCTGTTTCTTGGTGTGCTTTCAGCTGCTCCCTCAATACTGTTGTCAAACTTTCATCTGAGACTTAGATTCTAAGTTTTGGATGGTAGAAGGAAATTTGCAAAAACTGTTTTGAAAGCTCCTGCAGGGAAATTTGCAGACCCGCACAGTTTCCAAGCTTGGGGACCAAAATTATTCCTCAGCCTAACCAAATTTGGAGAAGCTATATGACCTGAGTAAGCTCAAGTTCAGGCAGAACCCTTTTATATACTCACTGTTGGCCCACCCTCACTCCATGTGACTGGTGAGAGGCCTGCTGTAGCTCCACCCCAGCCCTGACTACAGTACCCATGAGCTGGGGGAGGGCTTACAGAGAGTATATAACTCCCTAAACATGAGCTCTGTTGGTTTCGAAACTTACAGGGCTCAATCAGACAAGTTTAGCGTTTGTATAGTGCTTGTGGTCCCAGTGTATAAGATACTGACTTGCACTATAAAGTGTGGGTGATCTCCAGCAAATGACCACTTTCTTGGAGACCTAAGAGGCTGTCTTTGTTGGGCTTTTGTATAGCTTTTCCTGAGCTGTGGTTAGTTAATTTTTTGGGCAACTTGCTTAGCTGTTCTATCAGAGATTTTACCTCATCGAGAAACACAAATTTCAACATACCACATACACAAAAAAATTCACAACTTCAGCTTAGCTCTCACTTTAGCATCATGAGTATTAATAGATGACTCTCTTTACCCACATCTAGTCCTACAGCTTACATTAAGCCTGAACAGAATGTTCAATATTATACTGTCTTAGCTTTATTTTTGTGAGTGTTAATTTTGGGGCCCTAAAACTGGGGAGGAGCTGACTTGGGGAGGTGGGGTGAAGATTTGGAGTGTAAATTTATTGAAATATTTCAGAGGAGTGCTTACATATCTATCTATCTATCTATCTATCTATCTATCTATCTATCTATCTATCTATCTATCTATCTATCTATCTATCTATCTATCTATCTATCTATCTATCTATCTATCTATCATCTGTCTGTCCGTCTAAACTATATTTTTGTCACAACCTGGAGGGTGTGTGTGTACGTGAAGGTGCCACAGCAGAGGGCTTTTTAACAGTTGTCATCTTGAGGCCTGAAAGCAAAGTTCCACTGCAGTAACAAAAATGAACTTTCATCATCAACAACAAAATTAAGAGAAAGTATCATGGATCACTGTAATGACATAAGCATCTGGGAATTCCTGTGACAAATCCCCATGTTCCCCCTGAAAAAAATCTATGATAGTCTCCCTCCCCGATCTGCTACCTGAGAATTGACTGATGAAGCTTGGAGGGGGGCCATGTAGCATACTTTTTTAAAAATGTTTTTAACGTTTTGTTTTAATGTATTTTAAAGGTCTTTTTATGATGTTTTAAATTGTTTTTAGTGTTTCTATTTGCTGCCCTGGGCTCCTGCTGGGAGGAAGGGCAGGGTATAAATGAAATGATAAATAAATAAATAAATAAATAAATAAATAAATGTTTGTAAAGCCCTACTGTGATATGAGAGCCCATCAGCCACTGGCATCAAGACATGCAGAGAACACCACTGAACAAGAGAGAAAAGGAATGAAGAAAAGATCTTACAGGAGCCTGGAGAGACAGTCCACAGGAGTGACAGGAGCTTAGCTAGCCTTTCACTATTCTCCTACTTTGGCTTTTCTTCATCAAGCTTTTCCTCCTGAAACAAACAGCCAACCTTCAAGGCAGGGACTACATCAAGTTGCTGTCTTCAGTATTTATTTAGTTTTGGGGCTAGCCACCTGCTAAAATCTAATACTGACTTCAGTGTTCCAATTTGGCACACACCAAACACTATATGAGATCAGGTTTTAATAGCTCATGCTCTTGCTGGAACTCAGAGAAAATGTAGTTAGCTATTTGAAAAGATCTCGATGGACAACTGGGCAGAGAAATTGGGCATTTCCTGGTGAACTGTCCAGACTATTTCCTAAGTGCCAATGCACATGATCAATTGTGGCAACAATTGTCAAGTAACATGCTTATTATCTGAGGCTGGGTCTACCCAGGTAGCAAAATGAGGTAGTAGAGTGCTGTGGTGATAGAATGGACTGCACCACTTTGGGCTACAGGTGTGGGATACCACTTTTGAGTATTCCCTTGCATTAGTACCCCACCACACACTCCCTTCAAATAGAAAACCAGCACACCAAAAAGAAGGTCCTAACCCAGCCCTTGCTTGATATGTTGGCGTTATCATTGGAGGAAATTGTTAATGGAGGAGATTCCTCCATCTGCAGCCTGAATTGGCTCAGTCTGTTCTATCACCTCATTGTGCTTAATGTTTAGACAAGGTGTGAGACTCTTTAGGTGCTATGCCCATATAACTAAAAAAAAAAAGTCTGCTCATACTATTAGGATAATAGTTTAACACAGCTAAGTATGACAAAATCGTTTGTTAGAAAATACTCCTGTGCATAGAAATATGGATAAGTCTCTCAATTATAGCATTCATAGCTACTAGCCACACCTAATTAAAAACCTGATTATTGGCTTGCTTTTTTTGTATGGCAAGTTAGACTAAACATGGCTGATTTTCCTTTAGCACGAAAAAAAATCTTAAGCAAAGCCATCCTCATCCATCTAAGCAGTACTAAAATCCCGATCTTTCTCTTGAAATGAGTGTTGTAGCAGAAGAGGGCTATGGTCTTTGGCCTCTGCATCGCCCCAAGGGCTCTTAGAATGGTTATAAGATCTGTCATTCTCTTCCTAAGCATTTTTGCTCCCGAGTTCTTATCTGCTTACTCAAAATCTTGATTTCAGCCAATTTGGAAGGGCTCCTAAGGCTTCATCCTTTAGCCAGAGTGCAGCTAAGTACTGTAATCCTTTCTCCTAGTTTAGATTTTCTAGGATTTTCAACTATAAAAGCTGCTGCTTTAACATAACTTGGCCCAAGAAAGGAATCCTTAACACAGGCTTTTCAAGATAAGATGCCTGCTACCGTTCTCATGAAAGAAATTTGACCATTTCTCAGCTCTCTGTATTTTAATAGGGACTATCATCAAGGATCTTAGAGGCATTCTACAGAGCCCAGATTTTTGCTTCTTCAAACCCTACGATAGACTGCAAAACTAAGAATTGCTTTCCACATTTATCTTTGTGCTGATGCTGTCTTTCTGTGATGCTCCCTCCATGTAAAGAACTGATGACAGTAGTTCAGTCCTGAAACCAAGAAACTAGTAAATGGCCTACTCTAGATGAGGTTCTGCTCTCCCTGAAAGAGCAATTTTCTCACAGGGATGGTATTTCTGGACCCTAATTTGCTACTGGAATCTGAATTGGCAGTTGTGTGCTATCTAAATCCTGTCTTTGAGCAGGACCTTGTCTTCATCGTCCATGCCTTGGGAACTTCACAAGAGCAAATTTCACAACTTAGGTGTTGCCACAGAAAAGGCCCTGTCTTGTGTTTCCACCAACTGAACTTCATTTGTGGTGGGACATAGAATCATACAATTGTAGAGTTGGAAGGGACCTATAAGACCATTGAGTCCAACCCTCTCCTCAATACAGGAATCCAAATTAAAGCATACTCAACAGGTGGCTATCCTGCTATCTTTTGAATGCCTCCAGTGTTGGAGATCCCACCATCTCCCTAGGTAATTGATTCCATTATCATACTGCTCTGTTAGGATTTTTTCCCTGATGTTTAGTCAAAATCTGGCTTCCTGCAACTTGAGCCCATTATTTCATGTCCTGCACTCTGGGACGATTGAGAAGAGATCCCGGCCCTCCTCAGTGTGGCAATCTTTCAAGTACTTGAAGAGTGCTATCATATCTCCCCTCAGTCTTTTCTTGCAAGGCTAAACATGCCCAGTTATTTCAGTCTCTCCTCACAGGCCTTTTTTTCCAGTCTCCTGATCATCCTTGTTGCTCTCTTCTGAACCTGTTCCAGTTTGTCTCCATCCTTCTTAAAGTGTGGTGTCCAGAACGCAGTACTCAAGATGAGGCCTAACCACTGCCAAATAGGTATTACTTCACCATTTGTCTGTCAATCTCAAGCTGCAATCCTGCCCCTTCATCTTGTATTTTATGTTTGCCAGGAAGGTCATAGACCCTCTTTTGGGAGAAGACTGAGCCAAAGTAGGAACGGAGCATTTCTGCCTTTTCTTTGTCATCTGTTATCATTTTGCCATCCTCATTGAGTAGCTGTACCACCATTTCTTTTCTCTGTCTTTTACTATGCATGTACCTGAAGAAAACTTTTTTGTTGCTTTTAGCATCCTGCGCTAACCTCAACTCATTCTCAGCTTTATAATAATAATAATAAAATAATAAAATTTTATTTCTGAGTCGCCTATCTGGCCGAATTAACGGCCACTCTAGGCGACGTACATTAATACACTAAAATACACTAAAATACAATAGCCTTCCTGACACCATCCCTGTAATTCCATGCTACCTTTCTTTACTCTTCCTTTGTGGCCTGGCCTTCCTTCCACTTCCTGCACGTGTCCTTTTTCATTTTCAGATCATCTGTAAGCTTTTTGTGAAGCCACATTGTCTTCTTCTGCTGTCTTCCCCCTTTTTTCCTTGATGGAATTATTTGCCATTGTGGCTTCAGAACTTCCTTTCTTAGAAACTCCCACCCATCTTGAACTCCTTTTCTCATCAGGGTTGCTTGCCATGTAACCTTACTTACCATAGTTCTGAGGTTATTAAAATTGGCTTTCCTGAAATCAAGGGTATGCGTATAGCTACTCTCAACTTTTGCTTCCTTTAAAATCAAGAACTCAGGTATAGCATGATCACTTTCCCCCATGGTTCCCGTAACTGCCACTTCATCCACCAAGTCATCTCTGTTGGTTAGAATCAAGTAAAGGATAGCTGATCCTTTAGTTACTTCCTCTACTTTCTGTAGGAGAAAGTTATCTTCAACACAAGTCAGGAATTTCTTGGAGGGACCATGGTTGGCAGAATTTGTCTCCCAACAGATATCGGGATAATTGAAGTCCTGTATTACTACTACACCATGCCTTTTCGAAACATTGGCAATTTGCTTTTCAAAAGTTTCATCCTCGCCTTCTCCTTGATTGGGTGGTTGGTAGTAGACTCCAAACCATGTTCCTTTTCTTCCTTGCCCCATTTATTTTAATCCAGATGATCTATATGGGGCTACCAAGCTCATCTTCCTGTATTTCTGTGCAGGGATATATAATTTTTAACATATAGTGAAACTCCGCCTCCCTTTCTATTCCTTCTGTTCTTTTTGAACAAGTTATATCCTTCAGTTGCTGTATTACAGTCACGGGAGTCATCCTACCATGTTTCAGTTATACCTTAAAAGTCATATTTAAGAGTTCACGTTCATCCTCTTTGTTTCCTATACTCTGGGCATTCATATACAGACATCGAAGACCATGTGATTTAAATGGTTTCCTTCCTATATTTTTATGAAGACTATTACTGGGCCCCATTAGAGCTGCTCTCTCATTTCCTCTTACTGTGCCAAAGCCTTTATTAGTTGTTACCACCAAGTTTATATCTCCCTCCCCCTTAGGATTCAGTTTAAAGTTCTCCTGATGAAGTTATCCATGCTGTGGCCAAACACATTCTTCCCAGTCCTTGTGAGATGCAACCCATCACTTGCCAGCAGTCCATCTTTCAGGAAGCATAGCCCTGTTGGGCTGGTGACCAGTAGGCATTACTGTCTCTAGTAGTTTTCCATGAAGCCTGCAAGTGTGAAGACGTAACTGTGGTTAAGGGGGAGTTATGTCTATGCCCTGTCTGGGAACGGACGGCCAGGGCCGTTGCTATGGTAGCCATCTGATAGCGACTGGGAAAGTTCTAACAGAGTCTGTGTGTTGTTTTTTCTTCTGAATTATGCCTCTGAGCTGAGAGGCTGTCTTTTGTGTTTATCTATGGAGAGAGATGTACCAGAAGGGGGGTGACTGAAGAATCTCTGCATGTATTTACTCTTAAGCCTCTGGCCTTAATGTCTTTCAATAAAGACTCTTAACATGCTTTGAAGAAGTCTTCTTGCTCAACTTAACTCCAACGTAATGTATGCTGTTTCACACAACAACAAAACAAGCCAACAGTGGTAGCAGAGGATGGTTACGCTCCACAGCGCATTACACGGGAGTAAGTTGCTGGTCTGAACTGCAGACGGAGTTCCAGAGAGGGCAGCTTGATTGATTGAACCAGACGGAGGTGAGCAACATGGCTGTAAACCTG
Source organism: Rhineura floridana (assembly GCF_030035675.1). NCBI lineage: Eukaryota > Metazoa > Chordata > Lepidosauria > Squamata > Rhineuridae > Rhineura > Rhineura floridana. Next base: position 272,862,220 of record NC_084480.1, on the reverse strand, counting down.
TCTGGGGGAGGCTTGCCGATGGAACGACTTAATGAAAAGAATTTTGGCAGCTGGAAGCCGAGGATGAGGGCTTTGCTGATAAAAGAGGATTTATGGGACACAATAGATGGACCCACTCTGGCGGTACTGACTGCGGCTTGGACGCGTAGAGATCAGAAGGCGCAGGCTTTTATACTTCTGGCTCTATCTGACTCTCAACTGCTACACGTGAGAGATGTTACAAACGCCAAGGAGATGTGGGACCAGTTGGAAGGCATTCATGTGCAACAGACCGCGGGATCTAGATTGTGTTTGGCATGGAAGCTTTATCAAATGCGCTTCACGGGTGAGTGCGACATGAGTGAGCATCTCACGGAATTCAGACGCCTGTTTGCTGAGTTGACAGACCGAGGCGTCGAACACTCTGAACTTCAGAAGATCTATCTGATTCTGGCTTCACTTGATGGGACTTGGAATAATATGGTCATGGCTTTCGAAGCCATGCCTGATGGAGGTTTGAACGTTGCGTTTATTGAGGAAAAACTGACCCAAGAATGGCAGTGGAGACAGGAGGCGAAACGAGCCGAGTCGATGGAAGCTGTCAGGAAGCAAGAGGTGAAAACTGTCGTGCCGAAGGATAATAAACAGGAGCAGCAACAGAGGCTGAAGGCTTGTTTTGTTTGCGGAGATCGACGACATCTCCAGCGGGGTTGTCCAGTCAAGCGAAACTCCAGGGACGGAGGCTTGAAGCAGGGACGTGTGAACTTTGTTTGTAAACAGAAGTCTAAAGACTTGGAACAAATTAACTTTATTGTCGACAGCGGAGCAAGCCATATATTAATTAAAGACAGATGTTTGTTTTACGTTTCAGAAGAAGTGAAAGACTTTGTTTTACTTGCTGATGGATCATAGAAATCCGTAAAAGCTAAAGGTCTGGTTAAATTTGACAAACTTGGACTAATGTCAGACTGTTTGTTTGTTCCGGAATTGGCTCATAATATTTTATCAGTTAGCAAACTGGTAAGTTGTAATTATTCAATTTTGTTCCACAAAGACCAATGTTTTATAATGAGGAGAGATGAAGTGTGCATGCAGGGAAGCCTTAATGATTCACAGTTTGTAATAAAGAGCAGTCAAGCAGTGTGTGCTGTGTTAAACGCTGAGGCACAGGTACATCAGGGCTGCGTCAATGAATGGCATCAAAGGCTGGGGCATGCAAACCTTGACACGATAAGGAAAACCCCTTTGCACAGTGAAGACATGCGTTTAAAAGATTGTGGACAGTTAATGGATTGTGATTCTTGTAATCAAGCTAAAATGACTATTGCACCAATAAACCGGGAGGCTGAGAGAACCACAACAGCTCCCTACCAGCTAGTACATGTTGATTTAGCAGGGCCAATAAATGCTTCACGAGGAGGTGCGAAATTCTACATGGTACTGGTAGATGATTTTTCAAGATTTTGTCATGTTTTTCTGTTAAAGCATAAAAGTGAAGCTGAACAGAAGCTGAAACTGTTCATTAAGAGAATCGAAACTCAACACTTGGTCACGGTAGGGGCTATACGCTCGGACCAAGGTGAGGAGTTTATGAGTAAAGCATTGAGTGACTTTCTGGAGAGTAAGGGAATAAACCAGAATTTCACTGCTCCACACAGCCCGTTTTCCAATGGAACTGCTGAGAGAAAAAATAGGGTGCTTGGGGAAGCAATGAGAGCCATGCTGCTGAATTGCAGTTTAGGGAATTCTTTCTGGGCAGAAGCAATTCTTTATGCGAATTACATTCACAACAGGGTGTTACACAGTGCTATTGGAATGTCTCCTTATGAGAAACTTACTGGCAGAAAGCCTAGAATACAACACATTCAAAAATTCGGGGCAAGGTGCTGGATCCACATTCCACAGGGAAAAAGGAGGGGCAAGCTTGCGCCCAGAGCACAGCAAGGTTTTGTTTTGGGATTTCAAAATGCATATTACAGAGTTTGGTGTCCAGAAACACAGCAGTTAATTCTGAGCAGAAGCATTAAAGTCTCAGAAAAGCCTTGGGATCAAAGGGAGACAGTTCTTCTTACAGGAACAAATGATACACAAACACAAACACGAACACAATCACAGAAATTTAAGCCAGATGTTGACATTAAAGTGGAAGGTACACAAATACCTCTCAGAGATGCTTTGCATGAGCTCATTTGTGGAAAACGCAGATCGAAGAAACGAAAAGCTGAGGAAATGGAAGCTCCTGCGCAGGTTGTGCCAAGCACAAGCACAAATGGGGGGGCAGAGAGAGCCGAAGCTCTGGTTCCTTTAAGACGCTCCACAAGAGCGAATTTAGGCAAACCGCCTGACAGATTTACTGTGGGATTAATAACAAGTCCTGGAATGAATAAAGTTGTAGACATGGACCCTGAGACACTTTATTTGACATGTGTTGAACCAAAGTTTGAGTGAATAAGGTTTTGAACTTTACTGAGATGTAAGTTTGAACTGTACTGAACTGTACTGAAATGTATTGCAAGAGGTATTGTAGAAATGTATGACTGTATGATTATGTATTATGGAGATGTATTTCATGTGTATTTTGCAGTCTTAATGGAAAAAGGGGAACTGTTGGGCTGGTGACCAGTAGGCATTACTGTCTCTAGTAGTTTTCCATGAAGCCTGCAAGTGTGAAGACGTAACTGTGGTTAAGGGGGAGTTATGTCTATGCCCTGTCTGGGAACGGACGGCCAGGGCCGTTGCTATGGTAGCCATCTGATAGCGACTGGGAAAGTTCTAACAGAGTCTGTGTGTTGTTTTTTCTTCTGAATTATGCCTCTGAGCTGAGAGGCTGTCTTTTGTGTTTATCTATGGAGAGAGATGTACCAGAAGGGGGGTGACTGAAGAATCTCTGCATGTATTTACTCTTAAGCCTCTGGCCTTAATGTCTTTCAATAAAGACTCTTAACATGCTTTGAAGAAGTCTTCTTGCTCAACTTAACTCCAACGTAATGTATGCTGTTTCACACAACAACGCACACACGCCAACAAGCCCATGGTCCCAGAATTCAAATCTCTCATGTTGGCACCACCTTCATAGCCAGTCATTCACGTGAAATATTTTCCTTTTCCTTTCTACTCTTCTAAGTACCGGAAGGATGGATGAGAAAACTGATCTAGCCCCCAAAGTCCTTGAATTTCCTTCCCTGAGCTTCAAAGTCTGACGTGATTTCTTTGTCGCTCTGCTTGGCAGTATCATTCATTCCCACATGGATGAGAAGAAAGAGATATCTGTCAGTGGGCTTTATGAGTGATGGCAACTCTTTTGTTAAATCTCTAATCCATCCTCCATGGAAACAGCATACCTGGCGAGTCTATGGATCTTCTCGGCATACTTGGGTTTCAGTCCCATGCAGTAGAAAGTCTCCCACTACTACTACTCTTTTCTTCTTGTTTTAGGGTGTGGTTTCATTGCCTCTGCTTGACTGAGCTTCAGCATCTTGCTCACTGTTGTGTAGGGTCTCCTATAATTCTTCCTCTGCATGCTGTCCTCCAATCTCATCCTCAAGTGCCTGGAAGCAGTTCCATAGTTCCACCGGTGAAGGGTGTCTTCTAGCTCTTATTCTCCTAACTGTCACCCTTTTCCATGGAGTTTCTTCTACTTTGTTGCTCTCCACAACAGTCTCCTCTTCTACTTCAACATGCTGTTGTTCTTCCACCTCCTGTACTTCTCTTTGCTGTTCCAGTGTTCTGTCTAAGAACTCATCTTCTCTTATACTCGTTAGTGTGGCTGCCACCCATTCCAGGCCCCTCACTTTTTCTTCCAACAGTACCACCAACTTGCACTTCTTGCACGTGTGCACCATGTTGCTCTCAGGCAAGAAAACAAACATTGCATACACCTTGCAGGTCACCACCGCTGGAGTGTCCTTCCTGTCCATAGTCTCTACTGCCTTTTTGTTTCTTACTTTCTACTTGTATTGGAATGACCTGTGCTTTGTCCTGTCCTCCTTCAGGGTAAACAGGAGAGTCCACTGGTATGTGATGTGCTGTACAATACTTTTTTTAAAAAAAGCAAGGACATATTAATACATAGACCGCCCACTGAATTTCTGAAGGAAGTATATATATACCACTTTTCCTCCAAGGAGTGCAAGGTGATGTACATGGCTCTGTCCCTCCACATTTTATCCTCACAACAAACCTGTGGGGTAAGTTAGGCTGAGAGACAGTGGCTGGCTCAGAGTCACCCAGTGAGCTTCCTGATAATATATAAAAGTAGTAATAATAATAAATTGTTAAGAAAATATTCAGTTGCTTCTGACTGCTTAGATGAAAATCTTTCTTTTCCTTTTCCTTTTTTTAATTTCAAAGGGGGTTTAACGTGACCCAGTCTATGAACCTGAGTTTTTGTTTTAATTTTTTTCATTTAGAAAATGCATAAACCACTTGATCAAAAATATAATCTCCAAGTAGTGTACATATAAAATTATAGATAGAACATGACTTGTTTTAATTCTTGTTATTAATTTTCTATGCTGCATACAGTATGGTGTTTTCTTGATTCTTTTTATTTTTGTGTTTTGTATTATAAACCTTTGGTATGGAGTGGCATAGGAATTTAATAAATAAAATAAGTGACATGCAGAAAAATGACTGATTTTTATCAATATACTTTATAGTGAAAAACTCTTTTTGCTGCTTTGACAGTTGCTATTTTGCAGATAGGGAGAAATTAGATTCAGTTCGCATTTAAAGGTAAACTTATATAATTCTTACTTTCCGAAACAATATGAAAACTGACACAGACATCCTTCAGAATTTGCATTTCCCTGAACCCTTAATGCAGTTCTCCATCCAAGTAATGTGTACAACATACAAATATTAAGGTAATGTTTGCATATAAATACATATATTAGTGAGAGTAACATACAAAATGCATGATATTAGGGAAAATACTTACAAAAATGTGTACTTTAATCAAAACGACATGGACAATGAGTATATTGGGAAAAATTCACACTAAAATGCTGTTGAATTTTCATGAAAATGTTTCAATATTTTGGGGGGCAATTTGATGTAGCAATGGAGAACTGAATTTAAGATTGTAACAATGAGAAACTGAGAGAATTGAAATTGACAGATTTGTCTATCCCAATTTGTCGGTGGGATTGAATTTTATACCGGCAACTTCAGGTTGCACTATTAAAGTGGATTTGGAGCTCTTGTTCAGCTAACACTGTCCCCCCCCCCCGGATTTTTAGTGGTAAGGAAAGTGATGGGGAAAACCACTGGAATGTGTGGGATAACAATTGCTTGACACAACATCATATAACCTTGCTGCAAACAAAGCAGAACAATGTTCAGTAAACAGTGGACATCATAAAACCTCCCTGCAAACTTTGTGGAAACAAAATCTGGATAAATGCTCAGTAAAGAGGTTGTCTGAAAGGCCCCCATGTAACTTCATAGATGATAAGGCAAAGCTGCCCTAAGAATTGCAAGTAGATGGATGAAGGCAACAGCTCCCTACTTTTGATTACAGTTTACTAAAACAGAGAGAAATGAATTCACAGAAACAGACTTCCAGTAATTCAAAGGCTATCTATAATGGTTCAATATTCCCTCTGCTGCATCTGAATTGTTAGTATGGCTTTCCTTCCAAATGTTAAACAGACCAAACACATGCACACACACACACACACACACACAGAGAGAGAAAGAGAGCGAGAGCGAGAGAGAGAGAGAGAGAGAAATTGTATCATTGCTTCTTAAACACCAAAACCAGCAGGGGAAAAAAGGAGAGAAAAAAATCCATGTACTTGAAGAAAGATTTATTTCAGGCCCAATGCGTTTCATGTTCCTAGAAGTTACTGTAGTGGTTCCTACACTTGATGAAAAATGTCTCCCCAAAGAAGGATGATTTTGAAACGCGTTGGGCCTGAAAGAAATCCTTCTTCAAGCACCTGGGATTCTTTCCTCTTTTTTCCTGTCAGTGGTGTTTTTTCTGTGATTGGGACCAAAATCAGCAGAACAGACTGAATTCAAATATTTTACAAAGCTTTCTTTTGGTCAAAAGTTTGATCTGTATCACAGAAAGACCACTGGACAGCATACAACACTACTATAGGCCTTCGCTTTGCATGGCAGATCTAAAGTGGGGAGGTACAAATTGATAATTGATCAGGTTTTTGTATTTTGAAGGAAAAATAACATCTATCTAATAATGCAATGGCAGACCCTCTATTTTCCCCAGACAGTTATCATGACTAGAGGATTCTTCTCCTCTGCCATTCCCTGGACAGTTCCAGCGTGCCTGATCAGTTCAGGAAGAGCTAGTTGAATATCCCCTGGCTTGAATACCCCCTGGCTTCAAGTGGCTCTCAGAACAGGAGAAAGATTTAGAGATCAAATCCAATTTTCATATAAATAGCACCATTTTGTATAGATTCTATCATCCCTAAAGTCTGGAATTCACAAAAGCACCAGGAGCGGTACATAATGACTGCCTCTTCTAGCCAACTTCTGCCAACTTGTCTACTTTTAAAAAAGCCCTCTCGTTTCTTGTATATTAACAATATAAAACTAGCCTTTTCAAATTCCTTTTTACATTTATTTTTCCTGGTTTCCTAATAAAAAAATAGTTTGCAGAAGGCTCATTTAATGTTTTTCTAACATTATGAAGGGGACACCAATGTCTAAGGCAGACATGAAACCACTCAATTAATCAAAGCAAATTCCAAGCAAAAGTAATATAATATAAACAAGATTTTTGTTTTGCTATGTTACTATAAGTAGGGTTGGTGCCTGGTTTTCTAATGTTTTCTGGACCCAAACATTCATAAAATCAAAGTTATGGCAGACAGGCATGTTTGGAACATTATGGTGCCATAGATGAAAGTCCTGAGGTTGGATTCATATGCCATTTTGTAAAGTGAAGTCTTGCAAAGTCCTCAAGCAGTAACTCTACCACACTATTTTCACATGGTGAAGTAATTTTATGTATTACACATTATTTTTAAAAAAAATCTACCATAACAGAGCTATAACTTGACAACCCACCTCTTGGCTCCATTCTTCTTAACTCCTTTACCCCATGAACCTCCTCCCACTGATCTTTCCAGCTTTCAATAACCCATCAGCAGGATTTATTCTACGCTTCCTTTCCTACTGTACAAGCAGCCACCACACTGCCCACCCCCAAACTATTCAAGGGATTTGTCCATAATATACTATTAGCAGGGGTTTTTTTGTTGTTGTTATAGCACTCACCGGTACCTGCACCTTTTTTTTTTTTTTGCTGCCTATGCCAGCTATTTTGTGTTGGCACCCACAGTACTTTTTATGACTACTGGCACCTTGTTTTTTACTGGAAAACCACTGACTAGTAGTATCAGGTTATGAAGATTTGAAAAGAACCAGTATTTAACTTCATTTTCTATTTCTTTTTATCTTTCCTCATCTTTCTTTTTTAGAAACTACCTAGCTCCTTATTAAATCCTATATGTGCCATTGGACCACTGCACAAAAACTTAGTTTACACTATATAGTTTTTTAACACTGCAGAAAATGTGTCTAGCTGCACATCAGAATAAACCTTGCCCTTCAGTCCTTTTGTTAGGAACTGGGGAGAGTATTCCATAATTAGGGTGCCACCACCAAAAAGGCACTCTCTTTTCCCCTGTCTCACATCTTTAAATGGAAGAACCTGGAGAAGGACCTCTAATGAAGCAGGTATATAGGGGAGGAGGTGATACTTTAGTGTCATGCACTGCCAGCTTGTTAACAACTTGCACAAGAAGGGAATGTTTCCCACCATCGTATAGTTGTTAACGTTTCCAGGTCTAGGCTTGGTTTCTTTGTGAGAAGATTAATGACTGTCTCTTTCAAAAAGGCTCAAAAAGAAATTTAATTTACCACCTCCTGGATGCAGCTGGATGCAGCTGGATATCCCCTCCCTATCTGATGTAATGATCCAAGATGAGCAAGGATCCAACCTCTGGATATGGATTGGCAGCCAGTTTCAGGATTGTCAGGTTATATATTCTGTTTGACTGGTCCCAGTTAGTAGTCTTGCTTCTGTATTTTGAACTCACTGAAGTTTCTAAATAGTCTTCAAGAGGAATTCCACATACAGCACATCACAGTAAAGCCAAATGGGATGTTACCAGAGTATAGATAACTGTGGCCAGGCTGTTTCTACATGGGGGGGGGATTGCGACCAGTGCAAAAACCATAGCTGACAGAAGAGGTTATGAGTCATGGAAGCCACTTAGGCTTCCAGAAATAGGGCAGAACTGTGAGCACCCTTAAGCTGCAAACTTAACCTTTGCATGGTGGTGGTAGTATAAATCCATCTGGAAAAGGCTAAATGTCACCTTCCAGTACAGACAAATAATTCACTAACAAACCTTTGTCTTGTCTAAAAAGATTTTCAGCTAGCTGAAATGCAACCTTTAGCTTTTAATTAGAAATGCAAAGTTCCTTCAGTTTAAATATTACTCTCCCCAAGTTAAGAACTGGGGAGTATGTGAATCCCATGCAAATGTTCTTGTCCACTTTCAGACCAACACTCTTGATTGCTACTGGTAGGTGTCCTGCCATTCTGAGGCTGGTTTAAGTGTACGAAGGGGAAATTTCCCATCCTGTCTGTATTAAGGCATTTCAGTGGCATAGTGGAGAGGGAATGCAGGGTAGTGTAGCTCCTGGAGTTTTTAAAGACCTGAAGTAATGATGTCATTTTTTGGAGTGCAAGGGTAATTGACAGAGTCTTCTTGCTCTGCCATGATAAATGACACTTTCAAGTTTGTGACAGATCTGCATAGAGAAAATAAAAGAATGAGGAAGGCAATCAACAAGAGTCTGGGCATGCCTTTTCTTTTTTATGGGGTTCCTACTTCATGCTAGCAGTTTAAATGGTAACACTTTAGTGCAAGACCAGTTACATTTCAGCAGACTGAAGGCTTTTGCACAGTGTGTTTTACAAGCTGAACCTAAGCAGTCAGAAGCAAGCACCTTAGTTCAATTATGGAGCTTGCTGTCAGATGACTATGCACTGGACTGTAATCATTCTGACCCTAATAAATTGGTTGTTATGCTAGGCACTGCTGTTCTTTCGTGTTGTGTGTATATATTTTCCCCCTCATCTCCCCACCACATGTCTGCTTCTGTGTATGTATTCATTTAACACGCAGCTCTCTCCAATTTTGAGCTCTCCTTGAGGGTGTGGCTCTGAAGACTTTCATGATGAGTTCCTGCACTTCAAAATTTACCACTACACCACTTGGGGATATTGAAATGTGAATGGATCAGATTTTGGTTATTTGCTGTGGAAGATTCTTAACCAATTTGATACCCTTACCCTAATCTAGGAAAGAAATGTATTTATTTATTGCATTTATATTATACCATTATTCTAAGGGGCTGAGGACAGATTACATGGTTCTCCCCCCCCATTAGAGCTTCACAACAACCCTGTGAGGTAAATTAGGCTGAGAGAACCCATTTGATTTCTCAGTTGATTTCTGAGACTTAAACTTTGGTTTCTCCCATCCTAGCTCACCACTTTAACTCTACACCTCTCTTTCTCCATCCATCCATCCATCCATCCAGCCAGCCAGCCAGCCAGCTATCCAATCTGTTTTGTCTCTTCTGCTTTGTCATTGGATCTCTTAAAAGCTAATGACAGAGAAACTATTTCAGGAGAATTACATCCATTCATATGCCATTACCAAAAAACACATGGAAAAATATTGAAATAACTGAGTGCCGTACTCCATAGTCTTTGCTTAGTAACCATCTACCAGCATTAACCCCTTCCCTGCACCAAAATAAGTGAGAGTAAGAAGCTTTTCAGTGTGTTGATAATGCAAAGCACTGTAATGAATTCCTATGCAGAACCCACCAATTTAAGATTTTGTGACAGGTTGCCAGCCTATTTTGGTGCAGAAAAAAAATTAGATTATGATCTCAAGAGCTGCTTTCTTAAGAAAAAATAATATGCTTCATATAGGTATCAGCATTTCAGTTTGGTCACAAAACATTGTCACGCTGTATGCCATTACTAATGACACACAGTGCAAAGCCCATGCAAGTGGCTAGTTGGGAGAAATGCAAAGTGACACTTTTTGTACACCTCCTTCCAGCAGGGAACAGTCCCAAAACATATGTCATGCAGCAACAATGGTATGGCCAACTGGCACCAATTAAAAAGTCACAGCTGGTTGATCTTCTTTAATGTTTAAAAAGCTCCATGAAAATAGTTGTGTACATTAAAGGATCAGATGTTTGGGTGCTTACACTACAAACTTTATTGCAAACGTATAAGCATACAGATGAACTACAATAAATAGCCACTGGAAAAGACTGAATGTGAAATATTTGCAAAACCAGGAGCACTTCTTCCATCTTAATGGTTGCTATTTTCTTCTGATCATTGATTTCTTATTTTTGCATGTTGATGTTTCTTTTCAACAGAGCACAATTAGATATGAACATATTTCTTCAGTACTCATCTCACAGGTGACCATAGATACTGAAGAATTCCCATGGGACTTTAGAAGAGACACTTATTCCCAGATAAGAACTGCAGCCTGTATCATTTATTAATAATAGTTATACTTTGATCCTATCTAAGTGTGGTGTAGAGTTTGGAGCAGGGGTAGCCAACGTGGTGCCCTCTAGATGTTGATGGACTACAACTCCCATCACTGGTTGAGGTTGATGAAAGCTGCACCTGCACATCCAGCATTTTTTTGCTCAGGAAACCCATACTTCCCAAGTGACTGGCTAGAAAATAATATTTGGCAGGTTCTTCACTAAAATGCTCATTACTGTATATTACCTTCAATTGTTTCCATTAATCAGTGCCTCTTCCTTGAACAACTCATTGCCACAAGTTGGGGATTCTTAAATTACATGTGGGAGAATTAGTATGCTTATAACACCATTTTATAGATGCCCTGATTTTTCCGCAATCTACTCCAAGGTTTCTATATGAATGGAAGGTTCTTTCTTGCTTTTATAATATGTGTAAACATTCAAACTTATGACCCCTAACCTACATTTTAGTGGGTACAGTCCCCCAAGAGCTGTAAACAGTAACGGTTGGTGGGGCGATGCTACTTACCCGACCTCCCGTCCCCACCGTTATTGTGTATTGACAGTGGAGGGGTGAGGCAGTGGCAAGGTCAGCACAGTTCAAATGCACTGGCAGAGCCAATCCAGCATTCTTGCTCTTGCATTTGCACTGTGATAACCTCACTGTTGTCTCGCTCCTCTTTGTCCTCCCTGTATGCCACAGCCATGGTGGTGATGGGAGGTCAGCTAAGCAGTGATGCCCTGCCGTGCTAACCACTACTGGCTGTAGAACAGAATCTTTCTGGATACATGGTTTGTCTCTGACTCTGCTTGTCACTGCTGCTGTTACTATTTTGGATCCACTTGACGAATCATTGCCAGCTCAATGGGAAAGGAAATACCACCTCTCTCTCAAAGTATCACTTTTTATTCTTGATTTCATATCTAGGCCTTTTACCCAAGGGACTAGCCCTAACATATGAATGAACACTGTGAAGGGATCCCAGTTGCACAGATAGCATCTAGGGACTCAGGAATCTGCTTTATATTGAGTCTGATAATCCGATCATCATTCGTTTGTCTAGCTCAAAATTATCTACACTGCTTTGCACTCTCTCTCTCCCTCTCCTCTCTCTCTCTCTCTCTTTCTCTCCCTCCAGGAATGTTTCCCAGACCTACCAGGTGATGCTGGGGACTGAACATGAGCACTTCTGCAATGCATAGCACAGAGCCTGGAAGTAATTTGTTAAGAAAAATGAATTACTTGTAATTTATTACTTTTTTGAGGAACGAGTGGGTAATTTCTTTACATTTTGATTGTAACAGAACAAGGAGTAATTTCATCATTTTTGAGCTGTAATTGTAATGTTTCCAGTGTTACTTTTGGGCATTACTTGGGGGGGAGCAGGGGAAACATTCTGCTCCTCTGATTCATGGATAAAAATCACGTGCTTCTCCATAGTGTCGCTCTTCCCTCCTGCTCTATGGGTGTTTAGAAGGCGACGAGGGAGGAGGTGGAGAGTGAGACAGGGGTGGAGTGGAGAAAAAATGGACTGTGGAGAAGAATGGAGTGGAGGGAGCAAGGCGCTGGAGAACAAGGAGACAGTGGCAGAATGGACATGAAGTACTGCGGAGGTGAGAGACAATGTGTGTGTGTGAATACTGTGTTTGTACTTGGTGCGAGTGTGTAGCCCTCCCTGGCTACTTTGCTGCATTTGCAGTTTTAACTTTTTTCCATCCCAAAGGAAAATGTTTGCTTTATGGCAGGGTAGGGTCCGGGAGGTGGTTGAGTGAGAGAAACTATGCTTGCTGGCTGAGAGAGAGTGTGAGGGTGTGTGTGCACATGGTTTGGCATGCAAAGCTCTGAGCTGTGGCCTCTTCCTCCCTCCCCACCCCTCCTCTCTTACCAGCAGAGAGATGAGAGCAGAGCCAATAGCCTTAGGGGTGAGCGAGGGGCAGGCAGAAGTTGCAGCAGCAAGTGGCCAGGGTCCTAAACAGCTGCTGCTTCCAGTTTTCTTTCCTGCCCTTCCTTTGTTCTTAACAACCAGGATGCATCTTCATCGTCTGAGGAAGGTATTCCCTTGAAGTTCTGTTGTGCAAATTAAAAAATCCCCCTCCCCAAGGCAAATGCAAAGAGTTCCAACTGAGCACTTGTCCAGGCACTTGTTAAAAATCATTGTATAGTTAACTTACAGTACAATATATATGTGTCTACTCAGAAATAAGTCTCTATATTTAATGGCGCTTTCTCCCAGGTAAATCAAATTGGGTGTAGGATTGCACTAATTAGTCAAGTTAGGGACTGGTTGAAGCCTTGAAACGGTACTAATTTGTGGTGGGGGCAGGAAGAGAAAAATATGATACTTTATAGTACAAAGATGCATCAATCTGGTTAAGGCAAGTAAAATTTGATGCCTATAATGCAAGGAATAACCTGCAATCCAATACATGTCTACTCAGAAGTAAGTTCCATTGGGTTTAATGGGACTTACTCCCAGGTAAGTGTGTATTGGAGTACACCTTTACCTGGGAGTAGGTGCCATTGAACCCAATAGAGCTTACTTCTGAGTAGACATGTATTGGATTGCAGCCTTAGTTTCCTTTTGCAGCCATTTGAATTCTGCCTTCTGTACCTTCACAATAGCCATGTGAGGTACGTTAGGCTGAGAGTTAGGGACTGTCCCAAGGCAGTAAATAAGCAAACACAATGATGAGTAAAAATTTAAAATGTGAAAATGCTCATGCTCAGAGTATTTTTGTTGCTGTTTATCACGGCTTTGTGTGTGTTTTTTATGTTTGCTGTCTCATAATTTATTTTTGCCTGAGAATGTCATATTTCATACAGTTACATATGTTCTTTTAAAAAAAAAAATTGCCCAAATTCTGTGGTGGTGTTTTTTTTTAACTTGAGTTCTTTGCATGGTTTAGGGTTGGCATTGCAGGAGATCAGGCTCTTGTGCATTTAACAGCTGTGGGGCAGGTAGAAATTAAATGGCGTAAGCCTTTTGTACTATGGAAATACAATTATGGAGAAAGCCTCACCTGTTAACATTCTGTCTGTCAGACATCTTTTTACTTGTGTGTGCCCTCCTCCCTAGATTTACTTTTGATTTGTGAACGTCATGACCATTTATCTTTGCAACAACCCTGTGAGGTAGCTTAAGCTGAGACAATATATGTACATAAGCAGCAGTTGGTAGTTGTAGTTGGTACAGCATTAATAAAGTATAGCCCCTGAAATGCTGAAATGTATTCTGGTGGAGTCCAGTCCTATATATGTCTACTCTGAATTAAACCTCATTGAGTTAAATGGAGAAATATATAGGATTGCAGGTTAATTTTTACCTCTGAAAGGAATGCGCTGTCAGACATAGAGACATACTTTTCTGGACATGTTTGAAACAGGTGTGAAGGGAGTTGTGTTAATGTAATTGGGTCATCAACATAGTGCCCTCCAGATATTGTCAGACTACAATTCCCATCAGTCTCAGTCAACATAACCTCAGGAATGATGGAAATTGTAGTCCAACAACATCTGGAGGGCACCATGTTGGCTATCCCTGGTCTGTAAGACCCCACAAGTAACTTTTGTTGTTTGTTGCAATACATACCAGAAGAAGAGCCTGCTGGATCCAACCAGTGGCCCATCTAGTACAGCATCCTGTTCTCACAGCAGCCAATCAGATGCCCTAAAGGTAGGGTTACCAACCGTACTCTTTTAAGAGTACATGTACTCTTTTTGAGATGGTGCAACAGCATACTCTTACTTTTCACTTATCGAAGCCAAATGTACTCTTTTTGAAATGACAAAATGATGGTAACCCTACCTAAAGGGAAGCCCACAAGCAGGACCTGAGTGCACGAGCAGCACTCTCCTCACTTGTATTCCCAGCAACTGATATTCAGAAGCATACTGTCTCTGACAGAGGAAGCAGAACATAGCCATCATTGCTAGGTGACGCTGATAGCTTTATCTTCCGTGAATTTGTCTAATCCTCTTTTAAAGCCATCCAATTTGGTGCCCGCCACTGCTTCTTGTGGCAGCAAATTCCATAGTTTCACTATATGCTGTGCAAGACTACTTTTTTAATTGCAGGAGAAGGGATAACATTTATTCTGGTGTATTACTTTTGATATGTGCATTTTCTGTTTACCTATGATATGTTTCTTAAGTTCTACCTCTGACAGTTCAATTGTGCATACATATTTACTCAATGAATTCAATGTGACTTACTCCCAGGTAAGTATGTACAGGATTAAGTTACCTCTAAGTTATACTGTTGGCAAAAAAATTACAAAGGCAACTAGTAAAATACTAAAGTTTGCATTCTTCTTGATGATGATGATCCTGATGACAGGGGATTACCATACTGATAAAAATGTGTTTTAGTTGAAAGGGGTGCTGCAGTGTTTTTTGCAGCCTGTTCAGTACTGGTGGCAACATAATGAGTGTAAAAAGCCATTCCTTTTCTGACATGCTCTTTGAGCAAAGATGAGACATAGCAGAAATGTATTGTAAAAGCAGTATTTCAAGTGTAAAATTTGATTTTGAGTGAAAAAGCCTATGCGAGTTGGGGTATCACCATTGCTGGGGTGGGGGTGAATGTGAGATTCTGTTGTGCCATTTTGTTAATCTTATGGATAAAAAATTATTTGACTACCCTCTGTGTGAGTGTGTTTATTTTTAATGTTGTTTTAGGCTACTTAGATGTGTAGCAGCCAAGGCCAGCACCTTGTAGGCACTCCACTTTTCTTCCAACCTATGGCATAGCATGTGCTCTGCCACTAAGTCACAGCCCTGTATAGTTTGTACATGCATGGAGTCTTCAAGATGATGCAATGTGCACATCAGGAGCCATTAGGTTCAATCCCATTCGCTACATATGCATATTCAGTGTCACCTAATGTAACATCTGCACAATCCTATTATGCAGCTTCTGCCATTGTCTCTCCCTCTGGAACACATGGAGAAAAGAGTTAAAATCCTTTCATCAAGTCTCTGATCTTCAGACCAGTCCCATGGGGCTACTAATTAGAAAAATGAAAACCATGAGAACTCATAATCAAGCATTTTCCAAGTGAAGTCTGAACTTCTGGTCAGGTTCAGTTCTAAACTTCTGGATAGGTTCAGCTCCATCAGTTCTTCTTCCTTTCTTAGTTGTCACTCTCCCCAGCCAGCATCCTGCCTGTTCTGCTTCTTCTTTACCTCAATACTCAGGGGACAAGATTTCCTTGAGCCAGGGTGGCAGTAGACAGAATATTAGACTTAGACTGGGGACACCTGAGTTCAGGTCCCCACTAAGATGGGAAGGTCAGCAGGTAATGCTGTGACAGCCTCCATCTTTCATTCTAACTGAGGAATGTTATGAGGATCTCTTAGATACCACCTTTGCTGGTGGAACTCAGATGTGACAGACAGATCCTGTGGCTCATGTACAGATGGCAGCACAAGTGACAGTTTGGAGAGTATGTAGGCTGATAGTGAAGCCCATTTGTGCTTTGCAAGAAGTGTCACCTGCTTAACCTCCATGTTACAGAAATTTTTGTGTGTCTGTTTGAATATCATATCAGTAAAGCTGAAAATGAATTCCCATCTTCCTGACTGAATACCTAAGAAATGTTTTAAAAGACAGAACATAATCATAACAAATGGCTCTAAAATAGACTGCTTTCCCCCACAATTTACCCTTTAGTGTATGTTGCCAAATGTTACAATTCCTCTCCCTGCACACTGAAAGCTGAAATAGCTCGCCCGCTGATCCTCTTCCACTAGTAAAATGGCTACCTCTATTCTCAGTGCATTATTTCTCCCGGCTTCTGGAGTGTGCTGTTCAGTTTTAAGTTGAAATGGGGGGGGGGGGAACAATGCTACTTTCAGATCTGAGCCCTTGATAAAAAGAATGACACCGTGGGAGAAAGAGTAAAATGTCTGGAAAATTAAGACTTATGGCGAAGTAATGACTCAAGAAGGAAGCACTTCCACTACAGAGAATTCCCAACAGTAATCTCAGAAATCTCATTACAGAGTGATCCTCTGTTACTTCAAGAGTAGTCTCAAATACAATTCTGTGCAATAATAAGAGGCTCAATGTGTCGATTAAATCCTAACTCTTCAGTGCCTCTAATTTCAAATACACAAAATCAGGAGTGCTGCATACCATTTAAATATCCCCACGGCTGTCTTTGATCATGGGTTCCCAATGAAATAAAAATGCAGAACCTTCCATTTCTAGATTCAAGGATTTCTCTTCCCCTCACCTCCCCCAACTCATCCTCCCCCAACTCATGATTAGAAGAAGAAAAAGTTACAGAAATCTAGGTTAACGAGTACCATGCAAGAATTCACCATTCCTATTAATGAAAGTAATTATTTTCAATGTAGAGACAAACAATCTACAAATAATTTAATCCAGCAGAAACATGGACAACACATCCATTGGCAATAATATCAACCCATTCTTGCCAACCCTCCTGCTTCCCTGCCACCTCTTTCCCAGTGAATCTGCCCACTTCGACAGTCTTTGACTGGATGCAATGCTGTCATTCTATGCACTTCTTCAGAAGTAAGAAAGTAGGAGATAGATCCAGATATGGATGGAGCTCAGGATTTCTAAACAGAAGAAACAGTAGGGGAGGAAAGGTGAAGGGCTGTGGGTGAGTCAGCAGCACAAGGAGAGAGTAGGAGTGAATTGAATTTGAAAATGTGGTAGGTAACAGGAGCTTAGGGATTTGGTAGGGAAAAGATATATGGAGAGTATTTTTTGTAGACAGCAGCCTAAGCCAGGAGTGAGCAGAAGACACAACAGGATCTACTGGAGAGTCCTTGATGATTTGCATTAGAGTTGGAAGAGTTTCCAACTTAACAATAGCAACAACAAAATAAAAGCTCCCTATCCCCTATATTGTGCTGTTAAAATAAAATCTCTGACCTATATAACTGAGATGTGGGGTTGCATTTGTATATGCAGATTTTTCTAGTGTAAGGCTCATGGGTTGCCATAAGCAAATGAGCTGCCCCAAAGCCACTATTTTGCACCTGGTTTCACTTGATGGACCTTGGAGTTTTAATATAACAACCACCACAAAGAGGATCCCACAAGCCGAAAATCTATCCATGGCTGTTCACAGCATTTTTAACTCTTCACTAATAACATCATAAAAATATACGAAGCCCTGATTTCTTGCAAGCCCTTTTTGTTCGTGAGAAGGCATGATCCACATCAATGTCCCCGTTATCTTAAAAAGACTCTACAAGCCACATATCCTTGCATGGATGCTGCCATGAGAAAGGATGTTTTTAGCCAAACTGATGGTCTGGGATCCAAAAAGCTGCTTAGGTTCATGCAAAGGCCTTTATTAGCCATGCTGGCTGGAACTTCAGGGTTCTTTGGCTCCTGTCCAAGGTTGCCATTTATTTGACCAGACAGTGCCATCCTCTGACAGTGCTGCAGGAGGAAGAGTTTACCTGTAATCAATCCCACCCACCCAATACACATACTCAAACCAGCAAGGTGATCAAACATTTATTTCGACAGGGAGATCCTCCTCCAGAAATCTTCTGATCCAGCCAGAGATAATGGATGCTGGTGGTTTGTCCCATACAGTTTCCTCTGGTGACAGATTCTGGAAGTGTGATACATTTGCATATGTGTGTTTCATTCAGATTGCCTTTGCTGATTCAGAGCAAATTCCTTTTTTTGTTAATAGGCAAGTGTCACAGGTCAAAGTCTCAGGGCTCATCCAGATGACTATAAAATGTGTGACATGATCGCTTTGTGTTTTCATTATTTTTCGGTCGTCCATATGACGCTGTGCGCTTTTGCGCATTTTCGCACGGTTAAATCCACTCCTGCAATACCACAAATCATGCGATTTGCTTTTTTAAACCGGGAATCATCCAATGTACCTTCAGGCACTCGGATGCAATACCGCAGACTTTACAGCTGTGGGCGTTTGATGGGCGGTTCTTGGGCGGTTCCCCATATCCCTTCCCTCATTCTCAGCCAATCACGTATTTCCACTGTTGTGCATGTGCGCGAATGTCCGGGGAAAGCCTGGGAAAAAGGAACTTATCAGAGCAATGGTGTGGTGTTGGGGGCCCCCCTTGCAACTTCTACTGCACAGGTGCAAAAAAGCGCATTTGCGCAGAAGCAGCAACAGCGGTTAATTTTTAGCCAGCCTGCAAACTGGGCAGCCGCTCAGGTTGAGATCTGCAATTGTGGTTGTTTGTAAACTTTTTCAAAGGAGAAAATATTTATCTTTGCCTAATCTTGTTACGACATGTGCTCTTGGGAACCTGAGTGTGTGCATTTGCCACCCTCATGTCCCATGAAACACACCTCCTTGAGAGGAGGGGATCTTTTGCTAGGGATAAAAACAAGCGCTTTGCCCTGAAATGTGCTTAAATGGGGTATATATTTAACCCAAGAAATGCAGGTCCAAACCAAAATAAAGCAAAGCTTGATTTTATTGAGAGAAAGAGTAGGAAAGCATTACAGAATTACTTGGGTGCATGGCAGCATTAATCATTAATATCCTAACCCATTCATAACTTTAAACTAAAGAAATCAAAGGACCCTATTACTATAAGAGGTGAAAGGTAGGAGAGTTTACCTATCCTATGCCTGGAATGGGCGGTTGAATACAGCTGAAGCTATGTGGAAGAGCTCTGATCCAAAACCAGGAAGGAATCTCTTGGTCTCAAGGTTTTGCACCGAGACCCAGAGTCTCCCCGGTTCTGTCCCTGCAGTCCTTGATGCGTTCCTTGAGAGCGTAGTACACATGTGTCGTAGCTCTGATGTTCCTCAGCCCCCCTTCCTCTTTCTTCCTCTCCTTTTCCTTTTTTTCTACCTTCAAGCCTCTGTTTTAAAATACTTTTTTTCCTCTCTCCCCCTCCTGCCAAGGAGGGTATGAAAGTCTGGTGATGTTGTGTATGTGTGTGTGTATCTCTAACTGACCCTGAAAACTAAGCTCCTAACAAACAATGGGATTCACTGTGGGTGAGGGAAATTTGCCAAAGGACAAGATAACAATTATGCAGAACATTTATGCTGTAGCTTTAGTTTTGTATCTTAATTTCTGCCCTTGTTACTCTTCGCACAAAACCTCGTGGGAAAGCATAACCAGCCATACCATTAGGTGGGGGTGTGGGGTGGGAATTGTAGTTTAGCAGGCTCCATGGCCCTGCCTCGTAACAACCTCCCACCCCTCACCCCCTGCATCAATTGCCCTTCCTGAACATATTGGTCTTTGCTTCCAGGCATCCAGAGTCAAGGGGGGGGGGGAGAAGAGAAATACAGGCTTTCCTCTTGGATTACAGACACTCACGCACCCTTCGTCAATTTCGCTTTCCTGCCTGCAAGGCTACTCTCTTTGAGTCTTGTCAATTTCAACCACAGCCTGCAGGTTCTCTGCAGCCCAGCTGAGCTGAAAAACATACAGTCGCTTTTGCGAAATATCGCAAATACAAGCAAAAAACCCACAGGAATTATTGGCATATAAGTGGTTTGCTAGAGCGTCTCAGCCACCCGCAACCATAGAGACTGGTGGTCTACCTTCCTAGACATGTCACATTGTTACTTGCTGTTCTGGAGAAATAAGTGGAATTGCAATTATGTGTATCTCCAGGAACGTTAAAGGTAGAAAAGCATACAGTCGGTTTTGCGAAATATCGCAAATACAAACAAACAAAAATACAGGAATTATAGGCATATAAGTGGTTTGCATGTTTCTTTTATCAGAGGGAACACTGCAAAGCCTGTGCTTCAGTGCAGATTGAGACAGCGGCATGCGGGGCTGTTTGCCTGCATTCCCTGCCCGAGCCAAGAGCGGCCACCCATGGGGGGGCTGTTTGCTTCCCTCAGGGGCAGCATTCCTGCCGCCGAGCTGCATAACGGTCCGGGACTGAACCCTGCAGTGAATGAGTCCAAGGGTTACGGGGGGATTCGCCTGGCGATTACAAGCGCTGATCCCTTGCACTGCCCACAATCCCCCTGGATGGGCAGGGGCACCTGGAGACACCCCCCGGCCAGCGCTGCTCCAGAGTGGTGAGCAACAAGGAACTCCATTACAGCCACTACTACCAAACCATCAGGAAATTCAAACTTTCACGCTCGTACGTTCAAGCGCAAGCGCCTTGTTGTGCTTTGTTGCAAAGGGGGAGAGGAGCATACGTCATATTTTTGCGGACCAATTGGCTGATAGGGGGGAGTGTTATGGGCAGAGCTGGGAAAAAGCGAGAAGAAGTATGGGTCCTCTCGCTGTGTGTGTGGGTGCAAAAAAAGCGGGTTTTTTTATTGGGAAAGAGCGAACAAACAGGCAAAGTGAGGACTGTCAGATGACGAACCGGATATGGAAAATGTGGATTATCCCGCTCCGTTTGGATGAGCCCTCACTTCAATAGTAAATGCAAGACATTTAATAGTAAATGTTGTGCAGTGCACAACATATTTCTATGTAAACATGGTCTGGCACTACTCCCAGTTATTTCAATGAGATTTGTGCAACAGAAGTTCCCTGTGCATTGTGTGCAAAATATACACATACATAAAACTTGCTCTGATTATATATTTTAACTTCTGTTGCAATGCAGTTTTCAAAAGCTAGCTGATTCAGTGTAAACACACACACAACTGTATTATTTTCCCATAGATCTTCTTTCTCCTAAATAGTGCCTTTATAAATCTATAAAAATATTATTGCCCTTTTTAAAAAGGATTTCTGCTGACCACTCCAGGAATCTGCAGCATTAATTTGGTGGAGAGATAAAAGTGCTGGTCTCTGATTGTGCCTCTTGGGTGCAGATGTCCCTTACCATTAAGTTAATAATTTCATAATCAGTGATATGGCAATTTCCACATGAAAATAAAAATAGTCTCAGCCCATATGTTATTTATCATTTGATTTCACAAAGGGAGCACATTTTATATCTACAAATCCATCCTGAAACAAATCTGATTTCTGGCTACTCTGCAGCATATTTTGATCTTACTGAGTAATGAAGTCTTCATTTTTGTGCCTAAAAAAATTTCATGTATAATACAAACAACATTATCTCTAAAACTGTGATACATCATCATACATGCAAAACTAAAGCCTTGTGGGTATGACAGGCTGGCAAGTTAGATGAACCACTTCAATTTTCCATCAATCAAATTATAGTTTATTGTTCGGCTGAACTACCTCAGGCAACACAAATCTAAAAACTGTCATTTTGGAAACATTACATTTTTTCCCTGTCACATTATAACACAAGCCATGGCCATAAAAAAGAATGTCATATTACTGGCTGTAATATTCCTTAATTTAAAAAGAGCTAATTTATCTCAAGCTTGTACAGTGTGCCTTGGATTTGGGCCTCAAAGCACAGCAAAGACACACTGATTGTTCCCAACTCAATAAGTGCATTTAATTCTTACCTAAATAATGGTGATTTTAGCTAAAGTGCAGGAAGATTTGACATTAGTACCTAGCTTAGGAAAGAAAGGCTTTGTGTTTTCGAATGATTGGATCTATAATTTCTCTATGCACAAAAGTTGTAATCCATGTAATTAACATTTAAAGTAAATTGTCCATCTGATTAAGTGGGCCTGGATTTTTTTTTCATATACTGATGGAATGCAAGAATCACTTTTCCTCTCCCCCCTCTGCAATTCTTTCAGGAGAGAGAGAGAAAGAGAGAGATTGGTCTTCATAAGACTCAAAAAGTTAAAAAGTAATCTTGGAAACATTATGAAACTGATTGCATTCTGTCACCCACAAGTGTATCAATGTCCCTTGTGACATTTACCCCATGGGTTCCTTTAAAGTTTAAAAACAAAAGCAAATTGAGCAGAATGCTACTAAGTGCAAAATGCTGTGTGTAGTGTCTGTCAGCTGAAGTGAGGTTTTTAAAATATAGGTTACAATTGATTAGCTGGTAGTCACATTAGGAAAGAAAATCTTGTTTTCTTTGTAGCATTTCCTGATATTGTTGTAACATTAGGTTAATTGTTTTATTTTATTACATTGATTCCACATTTATCCTCCAATGAGCTCAAGGCAGCACACATGGCTATTTCCCCACCTTTTATCCTCACAAAAACTCTGTGAGGTAGGTTAGCTGAGAGATGGTGACTGCCCAAGGTCACCCCAGTGAACTATGTAGTAAGGTGAGGATTTGAACCTGGGTCTCCCTAGTCATAGCCCAACACTATTTATTTATTTATTTATTTATTTAATTTAATTTAATGTATATACCGCCCTAAGCCCGAAGGCTCTCTGGGCGGTGTACAAAAAGATAAAAAACAAGCAATGTATAAATACAATAAATACAATAAATCAAGAAAACAAAACAAACAAACAATAAAAGAACCAAACAACATCCAAAATACAAATAATGATGAAAATGCTATTAAAACACACTTTACCATGCTAGTCAGCAGAAGAAAGAAATGAAAGCAATATAGTGTGTAGTATGGCCTCTTTAGTAGGAAAAAAAATGTTATGCCCTTTACAGTGTGGGAAGGGAACTACTTTGCTGCTAATTTGGGGTAAAGGGTTTAATTGTTTTGTATTCATTTGGTAACTGGTGGATTCATTGCATATTTAGTGTAGTGGTATCATGTAACTGTGCTACGAAAAATCTTTTCCTGACAGATACTGGAGAGCTATATTCAATACCCTCTGCCAATGAGGACTGACTGTATTGACCAGCTTCAGTGTTAATGGATTCTTATTTATTCCCCCACCCCCCAAAAAGGGACACTTTTATTGTGGACATTGTGAAGTGTCATCTTTACCTACAGGTAATTTGAAGTTTATTGCACTGTATGGCTCTTTGCTGAAGTATAGAATTTTTTTTACCACATATAACACGAAGCTGCACTTACACTGGCTTCCTAAACAGAAATATTTTCTGGTTCATGCATCCAAAAGCTCCCCTGAAGTCTTTGTGGAAATATGGGGTTGCAGCTGCACTTGTGTCAGTGGTGCAGTTAATTAATTTTAGACCCTGGACTTAATAATCTTACAAGGGATCCTCCTTTAGATGAACCTGTATATTATGTTGTGAAGTACACAATTAACATTTCTCTTTGCCCCCACTCCATGCCATTTCATGCTTTGCAACAGCTTCTACATTCCTGATATGTGAGAGCAAAAAAACCAACAAACAAAAAGCAGTTTGCCAACCCTGATTTTTAAAAAAGGAAAGAAATACTCTGAGCACATGCAGTTTTATGTTTAAACTCACATCATATCATCATCATGACTACAGGAATAAAATGGAGTTGCTTATACTGCCCTGATGCTAAACACATTGATTTGGGAAGAAGTGCTATTTTGTCATAGCAAAGGACATGTTTTTGAAAAATAAAAATAATACATTGAGCACCAGTAACCATGTACATGCTCAGCCAGGTACCCTCTGAGTGTCGTTTATTTGTTTTGAAGAAGAAGATGAAAGGATGATTTGGTGACCAGAATCAGCCCTGGTGGGCTATGGCATGCCCATGTTAGCCCTGGGGTGATATGGAGCCTGTTTGCAATAGCCTTCATAATCTGCTGCTGTCTGGGTAGTCACTGGGGACTAGGCATTGGGGCATTTGAATTCTGCTTTGAGATCCAGTCCTAGTGGCACCACTGAGAGAGGTCCCTTTGTATGAGCACCACTTCCAAACCCATGTGGTGGCTCCATATTTGGGGGTTTGTATGCATGGTCAAGAGCAGGGATGAGGAGCCTATAGCGCTCTGTATGTTGTTGGACTACAATTCCCATCAGCTCCAGCAAGCATGGCCAATAGTCAGGGATGATGGGAGTTGTAGTCCAGCAACATCTGGAGGGCTACAGGTTCTCCAGCCATGGTCTATACCTCTCAGAGATGGTAAACCTGTGTCTGCACTGTATCACTTGATATTGTAGGTAGGCAATAATGATCTGACCCTTCAGGCATTCAGGAAGACCCTGAAGACCCAGCCATTTTTGCTTGCTTTTTCCTGAATTTTGTTTTACTGAATTGCTGATTTTTCTGGTTGTAATCATGTCTTGGCTTTTTGGGGCTGGCCGTTTATTTTATTATGAGGGTTTTATTAATGATTTGGTGTCTGTGGTTGTATTTTATTCTGGAAGCCACAATGAGAGGGTTTTACTCGTTAATAAATAAATAGATAGGTAAATAAAAATACTGGGATGGACATTCCATAACAATCAGCTGACCATATTTTCAAATTGTTGAGTTTGGAGTATTGTTAATTGGCTATTTATGGGACAACATCTGTGATAGGACCTCTTTTTGATCCTAAAGACACTGGGTTGAATTCAAGTAAATTCTACACATAGTAGACCCATTGAAATGAATTAATCATGACTATTAACTTTAATAGGTCTACTCTGAGTAGGACTAGCATTGACTACCACCCATTGTCATGATCCAATGATCTGAGTAGTCTAATATGAAAAGCTAGTTTGGAGCTGCTTAATAGTACACCGATCCCTGATGTGTGCTCATGCCTTTGGACTATCACTATTATATTGGCATCTCATGGAGTTCAGTGGAAGCTACCTAAGGTCTGATAGAATGCACTTTCCTCAGCATCAACATATGCCTTGGATTTGGCTCCAAAGCTGTGAAAATATGTAAGTTCATTTAACGTGAGAGTAAGTTCTTCCCTATACTCACCTTTGGAAAATGTATTTACTTATGGTCAGGTTGATTGTTGACTTATTTCTGAGTAAATAAATTTGGAAAGGAGGACTTAGTTTTAACATTGTACAGTTTAGCCTGATGATGTGTTTGAAAACTCAGGAGGTAGCACAGTCAAACAGAAATTTGTTTACAGCTCAATCTTATATGTGCCTACTCAGAAGCAATTCCCAATGAGTTCAATGGGACTAGATAAGTGGGTATAAAATTATAGCTGCAATAAGGAATACAGGGAGCAATACAAACCCAAGATCTACCAGGATGAGTCGAGTTTGAGTAGGCGGATCTCTGACTGAACTGACTGAAGTCCCTCATGCTGGCTCAGTCAGATATGCCAGTGTAAGTCCACCATCCCAGGTCACCTGGGGCTCAGCCAAAGCTGGCTGAGTCAAAGCCAGGGTGAGTCCCCCAAAAGGGGCATGGTAGGGGTGAGGGAGCAAGTGGGGTGAGACATACTCCTGTTCCAAACACTGATCAGCTCAGTTATGTCACCTAGCAACCTAGTGGAAATTACACTGGCAAAAGGGATGGAATAAGCCAAATTCTATTTTACAGGCTTATTTTCTCTCTGTCAGACTCAGGCTTGGCCAGCAATAGCTCCACTTCTTAACAGAGACTGGAATAAAGGTGAATTACACTGGCATAATTTACTCCTGTGTAAATTATGCTGGCTTCCTATAGTTTGGATTGCTCTGACTATCATACCTAGTTTTATGTCATATATTGTCATTAATTGCTAATACATTTTGAAGAAATTATATTTCTTACCTGCCCTTCAACAGGAGATCTTAGTGCAGGTTACAACCATTTAAAAATACAATATTAAAACCAGTTAAAACAGATTACAATCAAGAGATAGCATACATCCTGAAATATATGTATCTCAGGTGTCAAAGTCTAGGCTAAAGAAATGGTTAACCCTATCATTTCCAGTCTGTATACACAATCTGGATACCCTTCTCCCTGATGGTCAGCTGAAGTGAGGTATAACATGGCTATAATTTTGTATCATTTTGAGAGTTAAAGCCAAAATCTAATTAAACTGGTAAAACTTATTTTCTAAGAACTAAGAATGAGTATTTTCTCTTTTCTAAAAAGAATTTATTTATTTATTTTTATTTATATCCTGCCCTCCCTCCCAGCAGGAGCCCATTTGTTTTTCTTTCTTGAAAATATTTGTTTCTCTTTGAGCTTCAAGTGGTCCCATAAGCTGATCTAAGTGCACATGAGCAGTTAGATCAAAAACAGCCTTGAGCATGGTTCATATCAAGTCACTCAGTCATTCATTGAGGGGATGGAGGCAACAGGGGAAGAGAGTAGTATGTGACCAATGTCAGGGGAAAAAAATACGCCGGACAGTAATTTAGAAACATAGGAAACTGCCTTACACTGAAAAAGACCATTGGTCCATCTAGTTCAATATTTATACTAAGCGGATCTTCAGGATTTCAGCCATGGATCTCTTCCAATCCTATCTGGAGATGCTGGGGACTGAACCTGAGACCTTCTGCATTCTGATCTTCTAGTACTGAACTACAGCCCTTCTATATTTGCTGTCGTGATTACTGTTTGTTATAGTAATTTCATCTACAATAGTTTCTTTTCAGATGGCTCTTGTGACTCATTCCATGTGCTTGGTAGTTTCTGGCCCATTCTGTTCTGCCCAAAGGTGGGGCAAATGGGTGAGATGAGAAATATTGCAATAAAGATATTGAGTGGTATTCAAAACTAGTCTTACTGAGAATAGACTAGGGATAGAATCATCTCCTTTTTATGTTCTGTTTTTAAGTGTGGTCCCTGGTGATTGTTAATGATCCAATTCTTCTGATATCTTTTCATTTTTCCAATAATAGAAGCCCTGGGCTTCTACTAGGGGGAAGGGCAGGATATAAATTTAATTAATAAATCATCATCATCATCATTGCTATTTATTCACAAGTCTTCACTGGTATCAGTCTTTATTCTGAACCCTGTAATTATTGCCTGCTTACATTCCTTTTCAAGTGCATTGCAGAGCAGATTAAGGCAGTTAATAAGTGTCTTCCCCCTGCTGCTTATAATCAACACTTCATTCCCTCCTGCTGCTTTCTATCTGTCAGTTACAATCAACACCTCACTGACATCAGTGAAAGAGTATACACATTTGAAGAGCTCACGTAGAAAGTAGATTGATGAAAGTATCACTAACTCTACCGAAGATTTCAAAGCGAATTTAAAAAGTGAATCTCAAAAGAAGAAGAAGAATGAATCAGAAACCAGGCATGAATTGCTGCTCAAAATTCTCTCCGCAAAGAGAGAGAATATCAGAAATAATAATTAATCCAATAGCAAATCTGATTATTGCAGAAACAGAGCCCATTGCTAGAGCAGACCCATTGAAGTTAATAGACATGATCACTAACATAGGTTCATTAATTTCAGTTGGTCTACTTGTACAGGGATGCACATATTCTTTGGTTCATATTAATGGATCTGGGCATAGCAGCTCAGGTTACAGTGCACTCTGGGAAACAGCCCCTTTGATGAACTTTGAGCTGTTTATAACTTGGAAGAATCAGAATAGAGTTCCTGACTGAGATCGTTAAGCCAAGAATTTTTTAAAAATTAACATTTCCAGAAGATACTCCTTTGAAACAAACAATGGTGCCATCCTGACACAAATTTACACACCCTCCTGGAGTCAATAAGATAGGGGTTATTTTTCTCAAAAACAGGAATTTATACCGCACTGGACAGTAAGATTATCTTAGGATCCATCTGATAAAAACAGACCCCAAACTCCTTATTTCAAAGTATTCCTTTGTTCTCCCTCCTCTCATGCACACCTTCTCCCTCCCCAATTACATGCACCTCAATGAGATTTGAAAACGCATTAAAACTGGAGGTTTTGCTAAGCTAAAACAGCACACTCGTGACTCCAACAATTTCCTAACCACTCCACAGTGCTCTCTATGAACATCAATTTCTTGCACTGGACTTTGGACCAAAGAAGGGTGCAATCTTTTTGCCTGAGTGCTGTTTGTTTCAGAAGGGAGAGCCTAACTCTCATTAGGCATAAGAGTCTTGTTCCTGACTTTGTGTCACAACATTTCTTCAGGAAATATGCTTTCCCTTGCTTTGTCTTTTTTCCTTTTTCTTGTGTGAGTCTATGTGCTCACAATCTTGGGTGTGACTAGGTGTAGGATCTCTATCCTCTCATAGCTCTAGTGTGTGATTGTATTAGCTAGATGCTGCCGTGTTTTAATGAAATTATCACAGAATCATAGAACAGTAGAGTTAGAAGGGGTCTATAAGGCTATCGAGTCCAACACCCTGCTCAATGCAGGAATCCAGGTTAAAGCATACCCAACAGTTGGTTGTCCAGCTGCCATTTGAGATGTTAGAGAGCCCACCACCTCCCTTGGTGATTGGTTTCATTGCCATACTACTTTAACAGTCAGGAAGTTTTTCCTGATGTTTATTTATTTTTATTTATTTATTAGATTTTTATACCGCCCGACTAGCAATAGCTCTCTGGGCGGTGTACAACAGAAAATACAAAATACATCTCATAAAAAGTGCATAATAAACATTACAAAAACGTATAAAGTGCAAAAATCAGATTACATAATTTTTTAAATTTAAATTAAAACGCCATAGAAAAGAGGCAGGTCTTAAGCTGGCGCCGAAAAGACAGCAGCGTCGGCGCCGTACGCACCTCAATGGGGAGACTATTCCAGAGTTCGGAGGCCACCACTGAGAAGGCCCTAGTTCTTGTCACCACCCTCCGAGCCTCTCTATGAGTCGGGACTCGGAGGAGGGCCTTCGATGTAGAGCGCAGTGTCCGGGCAGGTTCATATCGGGAGAGGCGTTCCGACAGGTATTGTGGTCCCGCGTCGTATAGGGCTTTATAGGTTAAAACCAACACTTTGAATCTGGCCTGGAAGCATATTGGCAGCCAATGTAAGCGAGGCAGAACAGGTGTTATGCGTTCCGACCGCTTGGTCCTCGTTATTAATCTGGCTGCCGCATTTTGGACAAGCTGTAGCTTCCGAACAGTCTTCAAAGGCAGCCCAACGTAGAGCGCATTGCAGTAGTCTAATCACGAGGTTACCAGAGCATGTACAACTGATGTAAGGTCCCCTCTGCTCAGGTAGGGACGTAGCTGGGCTACCAACCGAAGTTGGTAGAACGCGTTCCGAGCCACCGAGGCCACTTGAGCCTCAAGTGACAGGGAAGGATCTAAGAAAACTCCCAGACTACGAACCCGCTCCTTTAGGGGGAGTGTAACCCCATCCAGGACAGGGTAAATATCCACCACCTGGTCAGAGAAACCATCCACGAGCAGCATCTCAGTCTTGTCTGGATTGAGCCTCAGTTTGTTAGCTCCCATCCAGTCCATTATCGCGGCCAGGCAGCGGTTCAGCACATTGACAGCCTCACCTGAAGAAGATGAAAAGGAGAAGTAGAGCTGCGTGTCATCAGCGTACTGATGACAACGCACTCCAAAACTCCTGATGACCGCACCCAACCTCTTCATGTAGATGTTGAAGAGCATGGGGGACAGAACCGATCCCTGCGGGACTCCACATTGGAAGTCCCACGGTGTCGAGCAATGTTCCCCAAGCACTACCCTCTGGAGACGACCCGCCAAGTAGGAGTGGAACCACTGCCAAGCAGTGCCTCCAACTCCCAACTCCGCGAGCCTCTCCAGAAGGATACCATGGTCGATGGTATCAAAAGCCGCTGAGAGATCAAGGAGAATCAGCAGAGTTACACTCCCTCTGTCCCTCTCCCGACATAGGTCATCATACAGGGCGACCAAGGCTGTCTCAGTGCCGAAACCGGGCCTGAAACCCGATTGAAATGGATCTAGATAAGTTTTTCCTGATGTTCAGCTAAAATCTGGCTTCCTGTAAGTGGAGCCATTAATCTGTGTCCTGTACTCTGGGAAGATTGAGAAGAGATCCTAGCCCTACTCTGTTTCAAGTACTTGAAGAGTGCTATCATATCTCCCCTCAGTCTTCTCTTCTCAAGGCTAAACATGCCCAGTTCTTTCAATCTATCCTCGTAGGGCTTTGTTTCCAGTCCTCTGATCATCCTTGCTGCCAGGGCCAGTCCCAGGCATTCCGGGGCCCTTGGGCATCAGCTTTCCCCAGGCCCTGGTGTGTGTGTGTGCACGTGTGGATGCACGTGCACGCCCCCCCACCTACCTGTCGCCTGTCCTTTAGCATTGCCAGTAACCAAGATGGCAGCCACGGTTTCTGTAAGGGGATGAAGCCTCCACCACCATCTTTGTTGATGGCACGGGTACGTGCTATGAGCGTGCATCTCTGCCATCAACCAAGATGGCGGCAGGGGCTTCAGCACCTTAGGGAAACCTCGGCCGCCATCTTCATTAAGGGCAATGCTAAAAGGCAGGAGACAGGTAGATGGGGCGAGGGAATGGCGGGCAGGTGGAAACTCCTGCCCTGCAATCTGCGGCTGCTGTTGCGGATCACGGAAGGTGAGCGGAGGGGCCCCTCAGGGGCCCCTGTAGCTCCAGCGGCCCTTGGGCCAGTGCCCCACCTGGCTGCCCTTTAGAACAGGCCCTGCTTGTTGTCTTCCTCTGGACCTGTTCCAGTTTGTCTGCATCCTTCTTAAAGTGAGGTGTCCAGAACTGGATGCAGTACTCAAGATAAGGCCTAAACATTGCCTAATAGAGGGGAACTAGAACTTCATGCAATGTGGAAACTATACTTCTGTTAATGTAGCCTAAAATGGCATTTGCCTTTTTTCCAGCCACATTGCACTCTTGGCTCATATTCAGCTTGTGATCAACAACAATTCCAAGAATCTTCTATGTAGTATGTAGTATTGCTGAACCAAGCATTTCCTATCTTATATCTGTGCACTTGGTTTCTTTTTCCTAGGTGTAGCTGGTATAGCACAGTGGGGAGGAGAGCCTGGCTGGGAGTCCAGAGTCTGTGAGTTCAAATCCCTGCTCGTGTCTCCTGAGTGTAAAGGGCCAGCTAAAGATCACCCCCACAGTGAGTGGCTCAGGGGTTACGTGCCCTGCCACCTGTGCAGCCGTGGGCAAGCTGCATAGTCCCAAGGAGCCCAGTTACCCCCAGCTGGCAGTTGAGGACAAGGAAGGGGCTGGCTTGTGCAGCTGTGGCAAGCTGAGCAGGCCCTAGCCAGCTGGGGAGGACTAGCCTCAGAGGGAGGCAATGGTAACCCCACTTTGAATACTGCTTACCATGAAAACCCTATTCACAGGGTAGCCATAAGTCAGGATCGACTTGAAGGCAGTCCATTCCCATTTTCAGAACTTGGCAGTTATCCCTGTTAAATTTCAGTCTGTTGTTTTTAGAAGTGTAGGTGCAAATTCAGAAGTGCAGGGTCCCTGCATGTTAGTCACAGCCATGCCCCCCCTCTTTTTTGCTACAGGGTTGAGAATAAGAACCTTGTTAATGCCTTCTCCCACAACAACAGACATCCCTATGAGCCAATAAGCATTAACGAGGAGATTGTTAGCCACTCAGTGGCTGACTCACCTCCTTTCACTCTGATTGGCTCCAATCAGTAGGAAAAAATAAAGAAGCATGTGAGAAGACTCTTCTCAGTGACTAACCCACTCCCATTTCATGCTGATTGGCTTGTAGGATGCTGGAGACATTGGGACCCTGCTGGGACCCTGCTCCCCAAAATGTAAGGGGTCTAAGACCCCCTGAGACCCTGGATGCAGGCGTGTAGCCAAGAGGGGGCAAATGGGGGCACTGCCCCCCTAGAGCTGTACTTCCCCCCCTCCAGGATTTTTTGGGATATTGTATTTTTAATTTGTGACATGGCAGACAATGACAACCTACATTTAAAGAATTATAGCTTGTTTTAAGAACAGGAGCGACTTATGAATAGGATTCTGAAAAAATTAGTGAATAAGGCAGGCAAGGGCTTAATCTTTCCCTGACTAAGGGTGGAGTTTTCATTAGCACAATCATTCTATAATTACAGTAGGGCCCCGCTTTACAGCGATTCATTTTACAGCGATTCGCTAATGCGGCAGCTTTCAATTAGGGAAAGTCCCCGCATTAAGGAGCTTGTTCCGCTTTTACGGAGGTTTTTTCCCCGTCACGCGCCATTTTGACATCATTTTGGAGCGACGCGCCCCATTATCGTCAATGGGGTTCCGCTTTACGGCAATTTCCGCTTTACGGCGGGGGTCCAGAATGGAACCCGCCGTATAAGCGGGGCCCGCCTGTACTTAAGTGATCCAGAAAAAAACAGCCTGTATGACTCTTGAAGAATTAAATATGCGAACTTTGTATTATGGGCTAGAGTTAGACTCCACCCCTTGGACTTTCCTTTGCTCTGGTTTTCAGTTTCACTTTCAGTTGTGTTCTCTACCAAGCCAGCAATAAAGAAACATGTTTGTTTGCCTGCAGTAACAAGTAAGAGCTTGTTTATTCTGCAGTTATTATATAGAGTAGAACAGTATTGGGTGCTTATTGCTAAAGTGTGAAATACAGATATAACTTAAAGTGATGTGGAAAAAATGCCTACCCTTTACTCTTTTAAAGCACTCACTGTACTCACAATCATAGTGGCTATTTTTTTTTCTTTTTCTTGAGTACTTGATGGCAAAGGATGAAAACAACTCTAGGGGGACAGAAATATTGCTATATACACTACAATTAGGTAGCTGGCTGGCCAGCCACCTAGGTTGTAACTCAGGCCTAATTTCTGATTTTCCCAACATGTACAGCTCAGCATGAGGTGTTTTCAGGTTTCTGAAAAGAAAAATCAACTCATTAACCATTTTTAAAATCCCAATTGCTTTCCACAACTAGTTTCCAATTGTTTAGTTAGTCCTGTATGCAGCAGCCACTTAAAACATTTTCCCTTGATTGCCCAACAGA
The DNA here is from genome assembly GCF_030035675.1 of Rhineura floridana. Classification (NCBI taxonomy): domain Eukaryota; kingdom Metazoa; phylum Chordata; class Lepidosauria; order Squamata; family Rhineuridae; genus Rhineura; species Rhineura floridana. The sequence goes on along the minus strand of NC_084480.1, from coordinate 272,829,129 downwards.
AAGGAACATCCAAAGGTGAGAAATAAGACTAGAAGGAGGGTCTCGCAAGAAGAAGTTAACAAACACCCTAAAGTATTTGTTTTCTCTCTGCCCTTCCCTAAACTTGTAGTATGGACAACTTTGTTTTTTGGGTGGAATCTAAAACTGAAGTACTTTATGCAGTATCAAAGCCAAGTGTGGTAGCTCAATTTCATTATTAAAGAAGCATATGTTCACAAGGACAGGCCAAAGGTGAAAGAGAGCTGTAGCTGTAGGCAAAATCAAGCCTTTGAGTCTGATATTCTTAGGGATCTCTAAAAAAAAGGTGAGACAATTCAACATTAAATTTCATTCATGTAAGTTAACACACACTTTGGATGTAGTAGTAATGGGGGATTTCAATTATCCCGATATCTATTGGGAGACAAATTCTGCCAAACACGGCCCCTCCAAGAAATTTCTGATTTGTGTTGGAGATAACTTTCTTCTACAGAAAGTGGAGGAAGGAACCAGAGGATCAGCTATCCTGGACTTGATTCTAACCAATAGAGATGATTTGGTGGATGAAGTGGCAGTTACAGGAAATCTGAGGGAAAGTGACCACACCATACTTGAATTCTTGATTTAAACAGAAGCAAAAGCTGAGAGTAGCCATATGTGCACCCTGGACTTCAGGAAAGCTGATTTTAATAAACTCACAACAATTGTAAGTACCATTCCATGGCAAGCCACCCTAATGAGAAAAGGAGTCCAAGATGGGTGGAAGTTTCTAAAAAAGGAAATTCTAAAAGCGCAATGGCAAGCAATTCCAACAAGGAAAAAAGGGGAGAAACAGCAGAAGAAGCCAATGTGGCTTCACAAAAAGCTTAGAGATGACCTGAAAACAAAAAAGGACACATACAGGAAGTGGAAAGAAGGCCAGGCCACAAAGGAAGAGTACAGGCAGGTAACGGAATTGCCGAGATGGTGTCAGGAAGGCTAAACCTGAGAATGAGCTGACGCTAGTGAGGGATGCTAAAAGCAACAAAAAAAGCTTTCTTCAGGTATGTCCATACTCAATGAGGATGGCAAAATGATAACAGATGACAAAGAAAAGTTAGAAGTGCTGAATTCCTACTTTGGCTCAGTCTTCTCCCAAAACAGGGTATATGACCCTCCCGGGAAACATGAAGAGAAGGGGCAGGATTGGAGCATTGAGATTGATAGACAAATGGTCAAGGAATACCTAATCACTTTGAACGAGTTCAAATCTCCAGGGCCGGATAAACTGCATCCTAGCCTAGAGTATTGAAGGAACTGGCTGAAGAACCCTGAGAACCACTGTCTATTATCTTTGCGAAATCATGGAGGACTGGTGAAGTGCCGGATGACTGGAGGACAGCTAATGTTGTCACTATCTTCAAAAAGGGCAAGAAGGAGGAACCAGGGTACTACAGACCAGTCAGCCTAACATCAATCCCTGGAAAAATTCTGGAGCAGATTATAATCAATCTGTAAGCACCTTGAAAGCAATGCAGTGATTACTAGTATCCAACATGGATTTATGAAGAACAAATCCTGCCAAACTAATCTCATCTCATTTTTTGATTGGGTAACCTCCCTTGTAGACTGTGGGAATGCTGTGGACATAATATATCTCGACTTCAGCAAAGCTTTTGACAAAGTGCCCCATGATACTCTGATTAGCAAGCTAGCTAAATGTGGGCTGGATGGAACAACTATCAGGTGGATCCACAGTTGGCTCCAGAATCGTACTCAAAGAGTGCTTATCAATGGTTACTTCTCAAACTGGGCAGAAGTAACGAGTGGGGTACCACAGGGCTTGGTCCTGGGCCCAGTCTCTTTAACATTTTTATTAATGACTTGGATGAGGAGGTACAAAGCATGCTTATCAAATTTGGAGATGATACAAAATTGGGGGGCATAGCTAATACCATGGAAGACAGAAACAAAATTCAAAGGGACCTTGATAGGCTGGAGCATTGGGCTGAAAACAACAGAATGAAATTCAACAGGGATAAATGCAAAGTTCTACACTTAGGAAAAAGAAACCAAATGCACAGTTATAAGATGGGGGATACTTGGCTCAGCAGTACGACATATGAGAAGGATCTTGGAATTGTTGTTGATCACAAGCTGAATATGAGCCAACAGTGTGATGTGGCTGCAAAAAAGGCAAATGCTGCATTAACAGAAGTATAGTTTCCAAATCGTGTGAAGTACTAGTTCCCCTCTGTTCAGCACTGGTTAGGCTTCATCTTGAATACTGTGTCCAGTCCTGGTCTCCGCACTTCAAGAAGGATGCAGACAAACTGGAACGGGTTCAGAGGAGGGCAACAAGGATGATCAGGGGACTGGAAACAAAGCCCTATGAGGAGAGACTGAAAGAACTGGGCATGTTTAGCTTGGAGAAGAGAAGACTGAGGGGAGATATGATAACACTCTTCAAGTACATGAAAGGTTGTCACATAGAGGAGGGCCGGGATCTCTTCTCTATCGTCCCAGAGTGGAGGACATGGAATAATGGGCTCAAGTTGCAGGAAGCCAGATTTCGACTGGACATCAGGAAAAACTGCCTAACTGTTAGAGCCATATGACAATAGAACCAATTACCTAGAGAGTAGTGGGATCTTTGACACTGGAGGCATTCAAGAGGCAGCTGGACAGCCATCTGTCGGGAATGGTTTGATTTGGATTCCTACATTGAACAGGGGGTTGAACTCGATGGCTTTATAGGCCCCTTCCAACTCTACTATTCTATGATTCTATGATTCTGAGAGTGACAGGGAAGGCCTTTCTGTTCTCCTGGCCTGGCCCTCACGTCTACTCCACCAGTGTGTGGGTGTGGGTTGGTTGGTTGGCGCTATGCGCTTCTCCCTCTCAAATGCCCCACCTAGAAATGTGGCTGCCCCACCTAACAAGGAAGGCTGGCTACAGGGCTGCCTGGATGACTACACCTCTGGTTGTTTTAGCCCAATGCTCCACCCTATCAAAATCACTTTGAATTTTGATTCTGTCTTGCAGGGTATTAGCAGTTCTTCCCAATTTTGTATCATCTGCAAATTTGATAAGCATTCCCAGCACCTCCTCATCCAAGTCATTAATAGAAATATTGAAGAGCACTGGGGCCAAGACTGAGCCTGCGGTACCCCTCTCTTTATTTCCCCCCTGTTTAAGAAGGAACCATTGATAAGGACTCTTTGAGTACGATTCTGTACCCAACTGTGGATCCACCTGATAGTTGTTCCATCCAGCCTACATTTAGCTAGCTTGCGAATCAGAATATCATGGGGTGCTTTGTCAAAAACTTTGCTGAACTCAAGATATATTATGTCCACAGCATTCCTACAATCTACCAGGAAGGTTGTCCAACCAAAAAATGAGATAACATTCGTCTGGCAGGATTTGTCTTGACAAATCCATGTTGGCTTCTAGTAATCACTGTGTTTTCAAAGTGCATACAGAATGACCACTTTATAATCTGCTCCAGAATTTTCCCAGGGATTGATGTCAGACTGATTGACCTGTAGTTCCCAGTTTCCTCCTTTTTGCTGTTTTTGATGATAGGAACAACATTAGCTCTCCTCCAGTCATCTGGCACTTCACCCATCCTCTCTGATTTTGCAAAGAAGATAGACTGTGGTTCTGAGAGTTCTTCAGCCAATTTCTTCATTACCCTGGCTGCACTTCATTGGGACCTGGAGATTTGAACTCCTCCAACGTAATTAGGTATTCCTTCACCATTTATCAGTCAATCTCAAGCTGTGAACCTATCCCTTCAACTTGTATTTTATGTTTTCCAGGAGGGTCATAGACCCTCTTTTGGCAAACGACTGAGCCAAAGTAGAAATTGAGCATTTCTGCCTTTTCTTTGTCATCTGCTATCATTTTGCCATCCTCACTGAGTAGCTGATCCACAATTGCTTTTCTTTGTCTTTTATTGTGGATGTACCTGAATAAAGCTTTTTTGTTACTTTTAGTATCCCTCTCTAACCTCAACTCATTTTCAGCTTTAGCCTTCCTGACACCATCCCTGCAATTTTGTGTTGCCTGTCTGTACTCTTCCTTCCTTCCTTCCTTCCTTCCTTCCTTCCTTCCTTCCTTCCTTCCTTCCTTCCTTCCTTCCTTCCTTCCTTCCAAGGACACTTGTATGTGTTCTTTTTGGTTGTTAGGTCATCTCTAAGCTTTTTGTGAAGCCACATTGGCTTCTTCTGCTGTCTTCCCCCTTTTTTCCTTGTTGGAATTGTTTGCAATTGTGCCTTTAGAGTTTCCTGTTTTAGAAACTCCCACCTCTCTTCGACTCCTTTTCTCATTATGTTTCCTTGCCATGGACTTTACTTATTATTGTTCTGAGTTTATTGAAATTGACTTTCCTGAAGTCCAGAGTATGTGTATGGCTACACTCAGCTTTTGTTTGTTTTAAATCAAGAATTCAAGTATAACATGGTCACTTTCCCCCAGAGTTCCTGTAACTGCCTCTTCACCTGCTAAGTCATCTCTATTGGTTAGAGTCAAGTTAAAGATCTGATCCTTTAGTTCCTTCCTCCACTTTCTGTAGGAGAAAATTATCAGCAACAAAAGTCAGGAATTTCTTGGAGGGGCCGTTTCCTCAGAACAAATGCTAAGATCAAACCCATCAAACTATTTCAGAATGGCCAACCAGATGCCTGTGGGAAGCCCACAAGAAGGATCTGAGTGCAACAGCACTCTCCCCTCCTGCAGTTTCCAGCAACTGATATTCAGAAGCACATTGCCTGACAGTGGAGGTAAAGCATAGCTACCAGGGTTAGTAGATGCTGTTGGCATCTTCCAATCACAAACAGGGCTATATCAGAATAAGGGAGCAAAGCCTTAAGATGGGATGTGGGAAAGGTTACAGAGGGCTTTGAAAGTAAGGACAAGCATTAGTTAGATATCATTTCAGGGTAAAAGAAGCCTAGATGGAGACACTAAATCAAATTACTCTATAAAATTTCTGACATTTTAAGTTTTTTTTAAAAAAAGGAAAATATTTGTTTGTACATTTGTCATTGTATAATAAATAAATAAATAAATTTATATCCCACCCTTCCTACCAGAAGGAGCTCAATGCAGCAAACAAAACACTAAAAACATTCTAAAACATCTTAAAAACAGACTTTAGCATATATTAAAACAAAACATCTTAAAAAATGTCTTTTTTAAAAAAACTAAAAACATCTTAAAAAGCAATTCCAACACAGACGCAGACTGGAATAAGGTCACTACTCAAAAGGCTTGTTGAAAGAGGAAGGTCTTCAGTAGATGCCAAAAATATAACAGAGATGGCACCTGTCTCATATTTAAGGAGAGGGAATTCCAAAGGGTAGGTGCCACTACACTAAAGGTCCGCTTCCTATGTTGTATGGAATGGACCTCCTGATAAGATGGTATCTGCAGGAAGCCCTCATCTGCAGAGCGGAGTGATCGATTGGGTATACAGTACAAGGGGTAAGATGATCTTTCAGGTATCCTGGTCCTGAGCTCTATAGGGCTTTGTACACCAAAACCAGAACCTTGAACTTGGCCCGCTAGCTAATGGGCAGCCATTGCAATTCTTTCAGCAGCGATACCCTGCCCCAGTGAGAAGTTGTGCCTCTGCATTTTACACCAGCTGCAGCATCTGTACCAACCTCAAGGGCAGCCCCACATAGAGCGCATTACAGTAATCCAGCCTGGAGGTTGCCCGTGCATGGACAACAGTGGTCAGGCTATCCCAGTCCAGAAATGGCCACAGCTGTCTCACCAGCCGAAGCTGATAAAAGGCACTCCTAGCCATTGAGATCTCCTGGGCCTCTAGTAACAAGAATGGATCCAGGAGCACCCCAAGACTATGAACCTGCTCTTTCAGAAGGAGTACGGCCCCATCCAAAACAGGCAATTGACCAATTATCCAAACTCGGGAATCACCAACCCATAGCACCTCCATCTTGCTAGCATTCAGACTCAGTTTACTGGCTCTCATCCAGCCCACCACCGAGTCCAGGGATTGCATGGCCTTTCCTGATTCATATGTTACAGAAAAATAGAGCTGGGTATCATCAGTATACTGCTGACACCTCGTCCCAAATCTCCTGACGACCACTCCCAAGGGCTTCATATAGATGTTAAACAGAACTGGGGACAACATGGTACCCTGTGGCACATCCCACAGCACAACTACCAGGGGCCCGAAAGGCAATCACCCAAAGCTATTCTCTGAAGAAGACCCTAGAGGTCGGATCAGAATCACTGTAAAACAATGCCTCCAATACCCATTTCACCAGTTTATTTATTTATTAAATTTATTAGTCGCCCATCTGGCTGGTTGTCCAGCCACTCTGGGTGACACACAACATAAAACATACAATTCACATTAGAGCCTTAAAATTCCAACAATAACATTAAAATCTAACCCACTCCAAAGGCCTGCCTGAAGAGCCAGGTTTTCAGGGTCCAGCGGAAGCTCATCATGGAGGGGGCATGGCGGATGTCATTTGGGAGGGAATTCCATAGAGTGGGTGCCATGATTGAAAAAGCTCTCTCCCTAGTTCTCACAAGTCTGGCTGTTTTAACTGGTGGGACAGAGAGAAGGGCTTTTGAGGCTGATCTTGTTGGGCGGCAACATTGATGATGTTGGAGGCGCTCTTCCAGATAGACTGGGCCGAAACGGTACAGGGTTTTAAAGGTCAAAACCAACACCTTGAATTGGGCTTGGAAAGCAACTGGTAACCAGTGCAACTCCTTCAGCACTGGAATAATATGGTCTCGCCAGTGGCTACCCCTAACCAGGCGAGCCACCGCATTCTGTATCAGTTGCAGCTTCCAGACCGTTTTCAAGGGTAACCCCACGTAGAATGCATTACAGTAGTCTAGGCGAGAGGAGACCAGGGCATGTACCACCAATGGGAGCAGATGGTTTGGAAGGTAGGGGCAGAGCCTTCGTATCAAATGGAGTTGATACAATGCCGTCTGGCTCACAGCCGAGACCTGAGCCTCCATGGACAGCTGGGAGTCAAGAATGACCCCCAGGCTGCGGACTTGGTCTTTCAGGGGCAGTTGTACCCCATTAAGCACCAAGTTAACACCCCCCAACCTTCTCTTGTCTCCCATGAACAGTACCTTGGTTTTGTCAGGGTTCAGCTTCAGCTTATTCCTTCCCATCCAGCCACTCACTGACTCCAGGCACTTGGACAGGGTTTCCACAGCCAACCCCGGTGAAGACTTGAACGAGAGATAGAGCTGTGTGTCATCCGCATACTGATGGAATTGCAGCCCACATCTCCTGATGATAGCTCCCTGCGGCTTTATATAGATGTTAAATAGCTTTGGGGAGAGGATGGAACCCTGTAGTACCCCACAAGTGAGAGACCATGGGTCCGAGACCTCGTCCCCCAGTGCCACCCTCTGGTACCTATCAGAGAGGAAGGATTGGAACTACTGAATTAAAGTGCCCCCTATGCCCAGCCTCTCCAAGTGGTCCAGGAGGATACCGTGGTCAATGGTATCAAAAGCCGCTGAGAAATCCAGGAGGACAAGGAAGGTGGATTCGCCCCTATCCAACGCCCTCCTCATATCATCCACCAAGGCGACCAAGGCCTTTTCAGTCCCATGTCCAGGCCTGAAGCTGGAGTGAAATGGATCAAGATAATCTGCTTCCTCCAAGTCAGCTCAGAAGGATACCATGGTCAATAGTATCAAAAGCTGCCAAGAGATCAAGTAAGAATAACAGGGTTGTACTCCCCCTGTCCTTCTCCTGGTAAAGATGATCTATCAGGATGTCCAAGGCCGATTCAGTCCCATAACTTGGCCTGAATCCAGAGTGTAATGGGTCAAGATAATCCTCCTGATGTGTTCTCTGCCAGAGGAGTGATGGATGTAAAGATGAGTGACAATTCATAAGATGAGGGACATAAAGTCAAATGAAAAACTCCCCTCTCCATTATACGTAGTTAACCAACTGGATTTCATTTGCAACCTGAGACAAGAAATACCTGTGGAAATGGCACAGTGGTTTAGCCAGCAGTCTGTGTCCCACAAAAATCCATTTTTTCCCAAAACTCAAATGCTGATTTCACAAATAATGGAATTTATAATGTCTACCCAAGCCAGGTTTCATGAAGGGTCATGATGAGTAGAAATGGAAGAAGAAAACAAGGAGACTAAGTAAAAAAGAACACTTGAAAACAATTCAGTGTTGATATTTAGATCAAATAAACAATATATTTTACTGTTCCTTTACTGCTTAAAATATGTATTCTTTTAGATTTCATAATTCATGTTTTACATGTGTTGTTCCTATATGAAACAATTGGATTGTGCAGGGAAAGAGTGGAATCTTGTAATATTTTCATTTGTTTAAGACAAGGAATTCTCTTTTAAAAATATGACATGGAAGATAAATTACCTCAAAATTATCAAAGAATATAAAACCCAGAAGCCAGAAAATGAGTGCTAGACTTTGAAAATAGATCACATTGTGGGGAAATGACCTGAATGTCCCTGTTCTTATGAGTCCACACTTTCCAGATAACCTCTTTTCCAGATTTCTATCTGGGACTCGAAGGATATATTTCCCCTACTGGATTTTTTTTTTAAATGGAAGCTTGTGGACAACATATGTTGGATCACAAGTTTCAACAGTTAAGGTTTTTCCAGTTTTTTTTTAAAAAAATGCTACAGTTCTTTTTGCTAGAGCTCATTGTGATGGTGTTGGATGAACCTTCTGTTAAAAAAAATAGAACTTGCCCAAAGTTCATTGGTTAAGAAATAGTCTGAACTAACCTGGAATATATACTTTTAATGGTGTTCTGAGATTCTCTTTTAGAACTTCAGAAACAGCAGTGGTTTATCTGGTTCATCTTGACATTTTTATAATGAGACAATGCTTCGTTATGCAGTAAATGACATCCAATTGAGCTTCACCATTATAAGTGGAGTAAAATATTAGATAGGGGAAAATGGAATCACAAAATCTGATTATGGATTTACAAGGAAGTGGAAACATTATAAACTCATCCATCTACTTTTTAGTTCACAAGTCTGTTAAGTCAGATTTATTCAATGAATAGAGGATAGGATAGTTGAAATATGAATATAAATACTGTATGAATGTTAACCATCCAAACAGCCTGACATATACCCATATCTATCACACCTCACATTATGATCCTCATGGATCTCTGGGTCTCAGTAAAATGTTCTCCCCCTCCCAGTGCTATATGTGTACCCATGTAGGCCCCACTTACACAATCTTTTTGCAACAAAAAGCATGGACAGATTGCAGGGTAGGAGTGGGCTTAGTCCTTCCATTTTTATCTCCCATGCAGCTAATCTTACCAGTCCTTCCTCCTCCTAACTGCTAGAGAAGATTAGCTCAACATGAGAGGGAGACAGCCTTTCCTTGGGCAGCACAGAGAAATGTATGGAAGAACAAGTGATTTCAGACTTCTCTTTCTTTTCTTACATAACATAAGAACATAAGAAGAGCCTGCTGGATCAGGCCAGTGGTCCATCTCTTCCAAGATCATGTTCTCACAGTGGCCAACTAGATGCCTAGGGGAAGCCCACAAGCAGGACCCAAGCACAACAGCACTCTCCCATCCTGCAGTTTCCAGCAACTGGTATTCAGAAACATACTACCTCCAAATGAATATTTGCCTCCAAGGATTGCTAGTGGGAAAGATGATGATGATGGTGGAGATGATGATAACAAGAACAAGAACAACATCAGTAGAACATACAACCCAGCTTTTAGTTTACTGCACAATTAATTATTACTTTGCTCATAAAAAAATGATGTTGATGGGACTAAAGTCCTATAAAAACATAAGAAAAGCTCTGCTGGATCAACCCAAAGGCCTATGTAGTCCAACATTCTGTTCTCACAGCGGCCAATCAGATGCTGAAGGGATGCTCACAAGCAGGACATGAATGCAACAGCTCTCTTCTGTTCATATTTCCTAGCAATTGGTGTTCAGAGAATTTCTGCCTCCAACAGTGGAGGTAGAACATAGACATCATGCCTAGTAGCCATTGATAGTCTTATCATCCATGAATTTGTCTAATCCCCTTTTAAAGTAATCCAAGTTAATAATAATACATTTATTTTTGTTGTCTGCCTCTCACCTGGACTGCAGGTCCTGAAGTGGATTATATAGATTTAAAAATACGAAGCATACATAAAACCATATAGAAATTTAAAAATACAAAAGCATACAAAGAACCATGATAAACAAATCCATAAAATCTTTAAAATCCTTAAAAACATTAATACTAAGGGGTAAAAATTTAACCAAATGTTTGGATCAAAAGATGGGTTTTCAGCAGCCATCTAAAAATGAGAAGAGAGGAGGCTGATCTTACCTAACATGGGAGGACATTCCAGAGTCTAGGGGCCGCAACGGAGAAGGCTGTGTTCTCTGTTGAATGTCAACAGAGGGAGGGAGAGAACCATCACTACATCTTGTGCCAGCAAATTTCAATAACGATGTGTTGTGTGAAGAAGTACTTCCATTTGTCCTGAATCTCCCGCCATTCAGCTTCTAAATATATGAATTTGAATAGGAGTCTCATCCCACCCCACCCCAGCATGGAACTTACCTCCATTTGTTCACTAAGTAAATTAAGCTTGCAAATGATGATAGCTGAGCATATGCAGTTCATGAAATATCTGAAATTAAGCATCTCAAAACCTCGGTAGTGGTTTTGTTTGTTTGTTCTTTGCTTATTTGGAAACTTGGGTGATAAGGTTTTCAAACAGGGTCAAATATACTCTATGTCAAGGAGACAACCTGCATTTCCTGCAGTCTGAACATTGCAAACTTGATGCCTCTCGAGAAGAAATATATTACTAGTAAATGGTTGCATTTACCTTGTAGCTGATCCTGGGAAGACCAGGCTGTATGCCTCTGCTGTCCAGCTTTGTTATTTCACCTGTTCTCCAGAAGCTCTTGAAGGCATTTACTTTATTAGGTGTCTCTGGGCTGTCTGATATTGGTCTCTCCACTCATGTAGCTTTTTCCACTTTTAGAACTTTATAGGATTTATGCTCAGCAGAGTTCTGCTCATGCAGGAGGAAGGAGAGAGGAAGTGATATTTGCTGATGTTTTTCCCTTGAAAAGCCACTCCAGAGAGATGGGGGAGCATCAGCTTACATGGGAAGTGATGCTGGGGACTGCATGGGGAAAGGGCAAAAAATTGTTTCTCCACTAGAAGAAGCAATGGAGCATTTCTGCTGGCTCCTGGGTGCCTCCATGAATGGAAAGAGCCCTTCATCAGAGGCCCTTCTCTGTGTGCCCCATCTAAGGGAGGTGGGAGGATGGCCACATGAGAACAGGCCTTTTCAGTGGTGGTCCCGTCTGTTGAATGCTCTCCCCTGGGGGACATGCCTGGTGCTATCCTTGGCATTATTTAGGCACCAGGCTAAGACCTTTCTGTTCACCTAGGCCTTTGATTAATGTTGTCTCCTATGTTAGTGCTCATCTTTTAGTATGGTAGGTAGGACATGGTCCCTATGAATATATATCTGTATGAGCATTTTATGGATTTTGTGTTGTCATTGTTTTAATGTTTTTCTGGTTTTAAATATATTTTATTTCATTAAGTCACTTTGAGATCTTTTGTTGTATAAAACAACACAACAACAACAATAATTCTGATCAAGTCTGGATCCAACCCATGTTGCATGCATGCTTGTACATTTTAGACTTCAGTTCTATACATGCTTACCTAGGAGTAAGTCCCCTTGATCTCAGTGGGATTTACGTCTGAGTAAACATATATAGTATTGTCCTGTATGTTATGATTCTAGGGGTCTCAGGACATTAGTAGTGCAGCAGTGGGTGTTATGTGAAATCCTTTTTTTAAACTACTATAATAACTGATACACTATTTTTATATCTATTCTGTAATGATTATTGGGTTTTTTTTTCCTGATTAGGCATCAATCAGAGATCAAAACACTAAACTTCACCTCTTTTCATTTTGGCAACCCAGAAGAAATAGTTACAGATCATTTGCCAGGCCTGAATCCCAAGATCCTGAGGTAATGTGTGATTTTAAGCATCTTGCTTCTAGTTTCTAACATACACACAGGGGAACACGTTGTTGGCAAGACTCTTTCAGAATGCTCATTGAATTCTACATCAATGAACACCATATTGGGTCTGAAGAGCTATGAGGGATCCGCAGTGGTAATTCCCAGAGCAACCCTACTGCAACTGTACACATAAGTTACAATGGCTGCCAAATTTTTATCGGTATAGTTTCAGTTGAAAAATGGAATGAAAATGTACCAAAAGACAGGGATTTAAAAAACACCACCACCAAGGCTTGTTCATTTCTACTGTTTAGCATTAATGTTATAATACAAATGCAGAATATGTTAGTAGTGCTGAAGCAAACACATAGTATACGCACATACTTCAGAATGAGCCAGTGAAATGTTGAATCTGTGAAATGTCTACTTTTAATTAGACTTTAAAGTGTTAAAATGCAAGCTAGATTCCAGTGGTTGCTCCAAAACACATAATTGCTCAGTTCAGAAATCAAACTTGATGGGTTTGAAAATGACAGGATGTGCACAGAGCCTTGCATACTTTCTAGAGAACGGTAATATTCTTGTAATTCAAACTGAGACTGATTATGAGTGTCTTTGTAATCTTGTGCACATGTGCATTCACAGCAAGACTAATCTGAGGGCTGCCTGCCTGCCTGCCTGCCTGCTTTCAGGAACAGCTTGCTTGGTGCCTTGGCCTCCTGGCAGTGGTGCCACTGCAGCCTACCAAGCTGGGAAGGGTGGCGGTGAGGTTGGGGCTGTGTGTGATTCTCTTCTTATTTTTAAAAAGCAATTTAACCCATCTACGAACTGTTAGTGAAAGGGGCTCCCTGCTGCTATTTAATTGAAGTCAGTGTAGATGAAGCCCAAGTAAGAGTGAAAGGTCTTTTTGATGACATGCTATTGCTCCCCAGGGGAATTTTACATATTTTGGGTTGTATTCAACATAGTGCTAAGCAGATTATTCTGTCGGCACAAGGATTTTTCCTTGTGCAATGGAACAGTCTCCCCCTCTCCTCCCCCATGTACCCACTAAATATGTCCTGGAGATTCCCCCAACCCTCCAGAGCAGATTTGGGGGCCAGAGATTGTGAGTTCAAATCCCTGCTCGTGTATCCTGGGTGTCAAAAGCTAGCTAAAGATCACCCACACAGTGAGTGGCTCAGGGGTTATGTGCCCTGCCACCTGTGCAGCCATGGGCAATCTGCAGAGTCCCAAGGAGCCCAGTTGCCCCCCAGCTGGCAGTTGTGGACAAGGAAGGGGCTGGCTTGTGCAGCTGTGGCAAGCTGAGCAGGCCCTAGCCAGCTGGGGAGGACTAGCCTCAGAGGGAGGCAATGGTAACACCCTCTGAATACCGCTTACCATGAAAAACCTATTCATAGGGTAGCCATAGGTCAGGATCAACTTGAAGGCAGTCCATTGCATTGCATGGGGCACGCACAAAGGGAGGAGAAGGGGAAATCGCATTGGCTGATCTGGGATGAAGAGAGGTTGACTGTTTTACATGTGCTGGAATTGATTTGAGTGTTCATTTGCTCGCCTCTTCCTTAGACCTTCCTCCTTTGTTAGGTAGGAAAAGATTATAGCTTCGGCTATGGGGCGGTATACAAATGCAACACATAAATAAATATTGTCTTTCTCTTGTGCACTTGGACATTGCCATTCTATGACCACCCCACTGTTTTGTGAGTCTTTTGTCATCCAAACCTATAACTGTCTTAGAGTGCCTGAATTCAGTGAGCCTTCAGAAAGTCCTCCAAAAGTTGTCAAAGGGTCTTCAAGAATAGTCCACATGAGTATTTCTGACAGACATTTTGCACATGCAAAGCCCTGAACTCCAGGTGATTCTACAAAAGGTCTTACTGTGATAAATGTAGTCTGACTTAGTGTGGATTTCAGAGTTTGAATTTCTTTTCCTCCCCAGTAGACTCCACTTGGTATAGCCTTGCTGTGACCAAGGAAGTCTCTTGTTTTTGGATGTACCCTGATGCTAAGGATCTTGCTCTATGTGCGTCGGACAGTGCCTAAGGAAGGAAATCTCTCTCTCTCCAGCTTTCCAATTCCAACTGCAACTCCCAACTCTTTTCCAAAAGCTGAAGCAATCACTGCACAGCCTCCCTAGCTGATAGCCTCTTGGTACTCCTCCATCCCTTTGTTCCTCCCTTCTCCCTTTGAAAGGACAGCCTTCAAAGTTAAGCATTAAATAGTCTTTTATTATAATTTCTCAATAAACACTGGAAAAGCTCTAATTTCTGCTGCTCTTCCAGGTACCTCACAAAGTTATTCAGTTACCCTAACTTTGATCCACGTTACGCATGCTGTGCTCCTGTATATTTCAGGAACATACCCGTTCCTTAAGATCTGAAGATTTCAGATTCAGATTCTTTCACTGTTTAAGGTACGGGGGAGAAAGTCAATTCAGTTCATATTTAAAGAGAAACCTAGTTAAATCACAGTTTCTGAAGCAATACACGAACTGAAACACAGCCATCCTTTATTTATTCATTTATTCATTTATTTATTTATTCAATTTCTATTCCACCCTTCCTCCCAGAAGGAGACTCCTTTGAAATGCACACATCTCTGAATTTTGCAATGCCATTTGCTAGCCAAGTAATGTGTACAAAATGCATATACTAGAATAAAGTGTGCATTCATATGCATGTACTAGTAAGAGTAACATGCAAAATGCATTATATTCAGGAAAATTGCTTTGGCAAAAATGTGCATAATAGGCAATATTGCATACAAAAATGTTTATAATAGGACAAATTTGCATGCTGATGGATTTTCATGAGAACCTTTTTTAAAAATCACAGACTGATTTGGAAATGTTGATAAATGAACTTAAGAGAAACTGAAAGAAACCACAATCGACATTGTCCATCCCTAGGTGTGCATGGGTGGTAGGCCCCCCAGCACCAACATTTTGGAAACTTCTACTTATTGAAAGTACAATTTACTCCTTGCTAGCCTTCTCTTTATAAGTATATTCAGGGTCCTAGTTTTGTTTTTCTTTTCTGTTTATGATTCTGTTGCTGCTGCTGCTGTTTGGATTATGTTATTAGTATTATTGTTGCCTTTCAGAAGCCACCTTGAGTCGCTCTGGCACATGATGGCAGGATATAATTATTTGAATGAACACGGGCATGCTATTGAAAGTCTGGATTACCTGGCTTTCTAAAAAGCATGAGGTTCAGCCTTTCCTGGCCTCTATAATTCACAACACAAGTTGTCACTAGAAGAATGGGCTAGAACTATTTTCCCTGGTGTATTAGGTTTACGTATGCAAGGAGATTTTGGCAAAGGGATTAATTCAAACATCAGTGCCTGGTGGGGCACTGCAGGTGGGGCTGCATTGCTCTGCTGCTTCCTAACACTGCTGCTGACCAAGAGTGGGAGGGGCGAGGCACAGGGAGTTTGCACACAACTGGGCATGATGGCAGAGCCAATCCAGTGCTCCTGTCACCACAATCAGCACCACACTGAGCTCCATGCCCCTCGCCCTTTCCCCTCTCAGTCAGCCTTAGTGACCCATGGCTAGGGATGGGAAGAATTTTTATTCAGTTTGCATTTCAAGCCGAATCTATGAAATTTGCACTTTCTGAAACATAGCCATCCTTCGAAATCCACACTTATTTGAATTTTGTGGTGCAGTTTGCCAACCAATGTTCACAAAAATGCATATATTAGGGGAAAGTGTGCATAAAATATGAGTATGAGAGTGACACTATCTGCAACTACAGGGCACAGCTATGGGAACTCACATGGCTTCATCATATGCAAATCTATTTATGGGTATACTAGAACAAGAGATCCTCAAAAAAGCCATTAACAAACCACTTATATGGTGGCGACTCATTGATGACATCTTTGTAGTCTGGACAAATGGCAAAGAGAGCTTAGAACAATTTAAAAATTACATCAACTCTGTTCATCCATCCATTAAGTTTACATGCAGTAATACAAATGATAATCCACACATGCCTTTTCTTGATATCCTTCTCATCATTGAAGACAACAAAATAGCCACTGATCTCTAAAACAAACCTGCTGATACCCATACCTATCTAAATGGGAAATCTGCCAACCTAAGCATATAAAGAAAAACATTGTCTACAGCTTAGCTCTCAGACTCAAATGTACTTGCAACAAATGAAGACAAATTCCAAAGAAGGATCAGTGAACTTAAAGAACACCTTTTTCTGAGAGGATATTCTCCAGATGTAATGGATTGCAACATCCACCGAGCCTCCATTCTGTCCAGAGAAAACCTCTTCCATCATAAGGAGGTTTCAAAAAACAAAGAACAACGTATTCCATTTGTGGTAGATTTCTGTCCAGCATCTGCTAACTGTCACCAAGCAATCAGGGAGAGTTACCCATTGCTAGCAAACTCTGAACTCTGTTGTAGCATTTCACCTGCCTCCTAATTTATGCAAACTATTAGTGAGAGCTATGCTTAAGCTGCTTATCAGTAATCTTGTATCTCATTCTTGTCTCTCCAAATGATATATCACCTGTATCATGGAGACAACTGCTTTCAAAAGCACTAGGATGGGCAGTCAAACAGGACACCAAACAGAACATCACCTGCAGGTCCTGCAATATATTTTATGTCATTGAATGCAAAAAACCAGGATGTCATATCCAATATACAGGAAAAACTACAACTGACCTACGAACATGTTTCAGAAACCACAAATCGGCAATCTTGATTTAAAAAGTGGAGCAATCAGTTGCAAAACATTTTAACACTGAGGGCCACAGCCTGTTGGACTTATCTATAACAGCTGTAGAGATGCCAACAGATCCATCAGCATTGACTAAGAGGGAGAACTACTGGATACACATCCTGAACACATTGGCACCACATGGCCTCCTGGAGGACAGTACAAGCATCACTCAGCTTCTGCAAATGAAGCCCCTCTGAGCATTCCATCCTCAAAATTCCATAACTGTCACCTTGGTAGTAGCATTTGCATGTTAGCAACTGATGAAGGCAGAAGCCAAAACATTTTGCTAGTAAAATAAAAACCTCTGTTTTGTTAATCACAGTTAAGTATTTGCTGCCATTTGGATTTTGGTTTTGTATTTCAGTTGTAAGTTTTAGTATGACTTGTCATTCAACATTAGTGTATATTACCAAATATGAAATTTTCTGAATGTCCTATTATTTGTATTACTATTTAAATGTTGTTGAAAAATCTTGTAATTGTTATCCTGAAATATTGCCGTATGTTATTATGCAAAGAGCATGGGTCAGATGGAAAAGCAGCATACAGATAAACTCATGAGATATGTTATTTCATTATTATAATATTATATAAGGAAGAAGGAAATTGCCAATCTGAAGCCCTACACAAAACTGTGCTTCCTGTGTTACTCTCATTCATGACACACACACTGACCAACATCCAAATTACTGATAAATATTCCATAATAGATCCATATTACTAGAGACAAAATACTATGTTGGTATAGGGTCTTTTTTTTGGGGGGGGAGATACTCAATACAGCCACATGACTATCTATTAAGCTGCCTCTCTGGCTAAGAATACAAAAAAAGATCCCTTCAAAGAATCAGTAGGGTGTTTTCAACAAGTGAGAAAATTGGTTTTTGACCTCTCTTGACTTCTGTAAGCTTTCATGAATCCCACCTGTGGTTTCTTTTCTAAACGAGTGAGTGATAAAAAGAGAATATTTTCTCTCCTTTTATTTGTACTAGACCCCTCCTCTTTCCCTGTTAAACAGGATGGTGCGCAAGCCAGTTCTGTCTAGTCCTTCCCTTTCCATAGAAACTGAAGGGTCTTTCTTTACTGCCCTCAAAGTGGGACCGGTGTGCTTTTCACACCATATTCTGTCCAATATTAAAACCACCTAATGATGTAATGGGGCATGTAACTATGAATGGGGCTTGCTTCTCCACATTTTAGCACTGCTCACAATTTGGGCATGAAAATTTTTTTGGTGGGTTTTTAAAAGAACAATTCAGGGCAGCTTTTGAAACATATTCCAGTTTAAAAACACTGAGCAGTCTATGAAATACATTCACTTTTTGAGAAATGGGATCTCACTAACCAAGTATTTTTTTTAAATACTTATTTGGGACTTCCAGGATGAAGCATTTTCAGACAACCTATTTTAACACAAATCTCCCAATCGCTTTAAAAAGGTCTCAAGCTGAGAAATCAGAAGCTGTGAATCCCAAGACAAAAATTGT
The DNA here is from genome assembly GCF_030035675.1 of Rhineura floridana. NCBI lineage: Eukaryota > Metazoa > Chordata > Lepidosauria > Squamata > Rhineuridae > Rhineura > Rhineura floridana. The sequence goes on along the minus strand of NC_084480.1, from coordinate 272,810,872 downwards.
CTTTTCAGTTTTGGCTTTAATGTAGCCTTTGGGGGCAGAAGTCGCTTTCAACTCTGCAGATTGAGCAGAAGGGCATCCAAATGCTGTAGGACTGGCTTGAAGTAAGTGAAGTAATTTTGAAGTAAGTGAAGTAATATATACTACATTTTGAAGTAAGTGAAGTAATACATACTACCATCTAAAGTGGGGCCCATTCAGTCCATAGTGTAAAACTATCCAACTGCAGCACAAGTGCAAACTTGAACCTCTCACAAACGTTGTGTAAGGCAAATCCCCTCAAAATGTAAAGTTATATTGTACAAGCAATACAGTACAAGGCCTCCAAGCAAATGGCAAGTGATTCCCAATGGATAACAAATACATAAAAATTAGCCTCGAATGATAGTGATGTCGATAGAACTCTAAATGCTCAGGATCTAGTAGAACAGAATTTACCTTGGAACAGTGTTAAGTAAGGCAATGAGGTTTTTATTTACTGAACAATACCAAGCACATGTAGAATGAAGATAAATTGTGACCAAAGACGTAATAACAATTCATGATGGCTCAGTCCGGACATAAGAACAAGAGCAGAGCCTGCTTGATCAGGCCAGCTGACCATTTAGTCAAGCATTCTGTTCTCACAATGGCCAATCAGTTGCACATGGGAAATCCGCAAGCAGGACCTGAGTGCAAAGAGCACCCTCCCCTCCTCCAGGTTCCATCAATTGGTATTTGGAAGCATACTGCCTCCATCTATGGACAGTCCTCCAAACCATGCTTTTGAGGATTAAGAATAACAGACGGATTCACATGTTCCCTCATCCCAATTCCTCCCCTCCTTTCTATCCTCACTTGTGCAGAATCCTTCATCCACTTTCCTGTTCTCTCTAACCATTATTTGTAACAATACCTGAGTTAAAAAACTATGGTTAACATTGCCACCAAATAATAGTTTGAAAAATTATAACTATGGTTTCAAATAATAAGCAAAGCACTTACCATGGTCTCCCTACAGAGACACCACAGCAAATTATGCACAGCAAAAACCAAGAAATGAAGAAAGGTCCAGGGAAAGGTGGGGAGGGAGGGCTGCACCACTCATTTTACTGCATGTTACCTCACAATGTTGACATCATAACTTTAATTAATGTTACCAAACAATAAATAAATGGACTACAATGAAAGGAAACACAAACATCTCTGCATATACTTTTTAATATATATTTTGAACACCAATAGTTTCCTTGTGTAGTTCACACTGTTATTTTTAGTTCCTTTTTATTTGTTTTTTTATTTACATTTTAAACTGCGCTAGGATATATATTATGAAGGGTAGTAACTAATTGTTTTAAATAATAAAAAAGCATAAGAAATCCAAAATTCAAAATGGCTTTGTTAGAGAACAAGAACCAATTCGCGCATGTATATACTACTTTTGATCTTAAATCACTTCACTCTCAGCTGAAGATATGAATTGCTTCCACTGAAAAATACTGTTTGGGGGAAGAGGAAGTAACATAAATGTTTTGTCTGAGCTATTTGATCTGTAGGGGGGTTATCATTAGGGATTGGGCAAATCTGTCAGTTTCGGTTTCTCATTTGTCCAATCTTAAATTCAGTTCTTTGTATTTCCACATCAATTTGCAAGTGGTTTTTTTAAGTGCCTCATGAAAATTCATCAGCATTTTAGTGTGAATATCTCCTAATGTATATGTTTGCATGCACTCCTGCCTAATATATACCTTTTTGCAAAGCAATTTTTCCTGATACAATTTTTATGCTTTTATTTATGCATTTTTGTACATGTTACTTGGCTGGTGAACTGCATAGCAAAATTTGGAGAAGTGTGGATTTACAAGGATGGCTGTGTTTCAGTTCACATATTGCTTTGGAATGTGCAAATTAGGTAAGGTTGCCTTTAAAAGAGAATTGAATTTCTTCCCCACCCATATTGATCATACAAGCTAACACTTGATTTTGCAGTCCACAGATAATGAACATGTATGTTACAGCATCAAAGTTATGTGTGTGTTGTTCTCTTTCATGAACACAGCTATTTGTACATTCTCCCATATAGAAGTTATAGGATATGCATGTACATCATTGATAGTAATCCTGCTCCTAAGTAGCTGGTGGCTTGTTTTGTCTCCAGAATGTCTCACACTGAGAACATCAGCAAGATTGCAAAGTGATGATCTATTCAGAGGATAACTGACTTCACCATCAACATGTACTCCTTTAACATCTTATACTGAATGTAAAAAAGATGTGATTATGACTACATATGTAAGCTCTTCCTATGTTGTCTACACACAGAAAAAAAACCTGTACATGCACTTCACTTCCTTGGATATTCATGGTATCCTTTGAGTCATTTTAAGGAATATATAACCTGAAACGATTTTGAGTGCATGTGCACAGGATCTTTCTCTACTTTTGACCTTCCCAAAAAATGTGTTTTGGGGTGACAGAATAAGAAGGTTTTAGTCATCTACTATTCAGAACTGATTATACTACAGTAAAGAGAAGTCCTCTCTTATAGTATGATGCATCAAGGGCAAGCCATCCTAAGTGAGGGTGAACAGACTTGTGTTTGCTTCACTGAAAGCAGAAGAGGCCTTAATTTAGTAATAGCTGAAAGGCTATTAGATTTATTTTCTGCAGTCTAGGATCACTTGCATATGGTATGAATCACCTCTAGATCAACCATAAATTATGAATGCATGAGAAATTGTGCTTATACCCAGCAGATGATAATATTTTATGAGTGAGAGATGTATTCTTATAGATTCTTGGGTTACCTCTTTGTTTTAAATATCACTACTGCTTATGGTTATAATCACCTCTTACGCATTTCATAATAGTCCTGTTCTTCCATTTCAATGAATGTTTGCTTCCATTTCCCCCTTGTTTTTACCACAGTAGTAAAAAACTAAGATTTGGGGCAGTGAGTTTCTTTCTGATGAAATGTCTTCTGCAGTTTGCATCGCTGATATCCACCATATGCTACTGAATACACATTTCCAGAGTTTGATGTGAAAGTCCTACAAAGAGGAAGATGCCCTTTTGTATGTAAAAAAAGTAACAAACTTTCTACAATTGCACAAACAAGGGTGATTTTGTATAATGCTGTATACTACTGTACTAGACATGTCCAGAGGAAGATATCTTTTTATATGTACAAAATAAAAGTAGTAACATACTGTTATAATTGTACAAGCAAGGGTTCCTTGTAGTATCTTAATGCTGATATGGTGCTATATAGTATGGAATCAATCAATCAATCAACAACTTAGGCTAATATAATCACCCTTAACCCATTTCTGCATGAGATCTTGCATGCCAGAGCTGGCATATCCATCAGTGTCCTTTCAGTGCCAGCATGGTTTTGCAATGTTGGAATTATACAACAGTTGCCAGCCACTGCATTTTGATTTGTGCAATCTGCATAAAATCCTTGGTAGCAGCAGACAACCTCAAGAAAGCCACATCTACCTCAGCTCTCCACATCTAAAATGGCAGTAAGAGCTCATGGTGGAGCAAGCAACATATTAATAAATGCAGATTTCATTCCTATATATACTTACTTTTGAGCAATGTTGCTTAAGATTGTGTTGCATATACTCACCTAGGTGGCTCTGGAATTGTTTAAATTAGTGATAGAGAGAAAAAAAATAGACTTGTATGACCTGAATACAAAATGACCTGTGGTACTAAAAACACATTGAATTCAATGATACTATGCCCTTGTCTATACGTTATCCATACAGTGAGTGACTCCCTATGTGGTAATGTTTCATGCCCTGATATTCACCTGTAGCACCAATTCTCATATGTGAATTCCTGATGACACCAACAGTTTCTACACCAATGGTGGCTGTCCTAGGAGGTGTCTGCATTCGTGAGGGCTTTGATTAAATAGGTTTCCTACAGGCAAGTATAGGATGTGTGTGTGTGTGTGTAGGTGGGTAGGTGTGTGTGTGTGAGAGAGATTCATGGGCCATGGTTCAACAGAAACTAAAATGCACTTAAGCCCATTTGTTTCTCTAGATTCTTGGCAAAAAAGACCTATTCTTGATTCCATGATGGGGGGGGGGCTGTCATGCATGAACTGATATTTTCAGTGAATAATGAACACATAGTCATAATCAAAAACATTGTTTATACAATGCTTTCCTAATTTATTATTTTAGGAATCATTTATGTGCAGAAGCAGAAGTTAGCCTATTATTAAGCACTATCTGATATTTGAGATGCTCCTTATAATAGAACTAGGGAAAAAGCACCTTGTGGCGGGACTGATTAGGTTAGCAATGCCTCTGTACAAACAACAGTGGACCCTGAACCCGTACAAAATAGTGAGCTAGCTGTCTTATAGTTGGAGCTTTCATTGGGACATGCCATAGGCTAGGCTGCAAAACTATGGCTATTAGAAGCTACTGTGTTCTATCCACAAGTCTACAGTGATACATCCTTCCCAATGGTAAAGAATGTCCATCAAACAGGGACCATTAATTGTGAATAGTAATTCAGCTCTTTATTCAAAATCACTGTTCACATAAGAGATTAGACAAAATTGTAGGTGCTCCTAGCTTAACACCTTCCCTTTTGCTAGATATTTTGTATCTTTCTCTCACAGAATTTGATGGATATACTAGAACTTAAAGCAACTCTCTTTCACCCTGTTACCTTCTGATGGGATTCTGTATACACAGGTAGCTTGAGCTTAGCAAATATGTTCAAGGGGGGATCCTCCTCCCAGAATGAATATAAAGTGGATGTGAAAGAATGTTATTGGAGATATATAAGATAACCAGAGCATTAAAATCTGTCCAGGATATTTGGATACAAAACATAGCTCTTAAATTGCATGGGGAGGAAACCAAATGATGTTTGCAGCAACTGATATTTTCTAGGCCAAAGGCTTCAGGATGGGAACATCCCTAGCTGTCCATCTCTTTCTTTTCTTTCTTTCTTACTCACCCAAAACTGATGGGATGGATGAATCGCTCAGTTTCAGTGTCTCCTTTTCTCATTTTTCCAATCTTAAATTTAGGTCTCTCCATTTCCACATCAGTTTGAATAAAAAAAAGTCCACACAATGTTTCGTGCGTGTTTCATCTAATATGCACATTTTTATATGCAATTTTGCATAATGTACACATTTTTGCAAGCAATAAAATGCGTTTTTGTACATTTTTTCACCAATAGAAGTGTTTTTGTGCACACATTTCCCTAATTTATGCTTTATGCCTGTGCATTTTTTGGCTGGAGAACTGCCTTACAGCTTTTGGAGAGTCCAGATTTCAAAGAATAGCTGTGTTTTGTTTCATGTATTGGTTCAGGATGTGTAAATGTAGTAGGTTAACATTAAAATGTGAATCAAATGAATTTCTACCCCATCCCTTCTCTGTCAAATGTCACTCACTCTGTGAACTCACAACAAAGTGAGATATTTCCACATTTTGACCACATTAGTCAGATTTCACCATATTCATAACTAGAGCTCCTGTTACTCAAAATTAGGGTTACTGAAACTGCTTAGCTGTTCAAGGTCACCCCCTGTCAACTGCTGTACTTTTCTTACAGTGTAAATCCCTTATAATTAGAGCTTGCATTATCAGAGACAGAAATATATGTGAGGTATCTTCCAGTCTTCGGGCCAGATGAATGAATGAATGAGATTGTGCGGGTTTGTACAAAGGGACACTGGATAATCCATTTTATCAAGTTCAACTTAAAGAATATTTGATATAGTGTAGGGATTTTAAAAGTCAATTAGAATAACATTTCTCTTTGTTAACTGGAAAATAGATGTCTATGCTCAATGAGCAGATGGAAACTGTTGTTAGCAATAATAATGATCTGCTATGATTTTCCATATAAAACTCCACCTCAGGGAAAGGTTTCCTGATGATTCCCTAATGAGGGGCCACACTCTGCTCCAAGACCATGACTGTAAATATGGAATATGTCTAAGTCAATAAGTATTTGAAAGTAAAATAAGGCCTAAGTCCCCTAATGGAGACACAGTCCTGGACTCACAATGGCATCAAAAATAATAGTGTCACATTATCTTAATAAAATAATATATCATGTTACATAGTATTTAAGGGTGGTTATATATGTTTTGCTTTGGCCTCTCTTTGAGTCAAGCTCTGAAATAAAATATCCAGTTGATATACGGGATCAGTTTGCTTTCAGAAGCATGTTGATCTATTTGCTTAAAGAATTTTTTCACATGGTCCCCAGACACTAGAGTTAATACTCCAGTCACATGTCATACTATTTCTTGAGCTAAAATGCTGACATCATATTCTGCAAGAGTAAGAGGGCCAATACACTCAGAAATCAAGTAGTTATGATACTCCACCTGCCACCCCAGATACACCCAGGCACACATATAACACAAAAATGGGGAACTGGCTCTGCAATTTCAAGACACACAATTTACAATGGAAGGCTCTACTTAATATTCCGCTTGATCTGCCAAGTTTATAGCCTGGCAAATCTGAATACAAATGTCGATGCAAATGAGGATTCATTATTCTTACATCGTCTTTGTGTTGAAGCTTAATGTAACTTGGTTCCTGTGGTTGCTCAGGGAATGTAGCTTGTAAGACAACAAATATGAAAAAGAAAAGAAGAGAGAGACTTAAATGGGATAAAAAGAAAGTAAGAAAACCAATAAAAATGGAACAAATACTAGACTTTAGTAGGAGAGTACAGAAATAATGATACCTCTGTTGCAGCATTTTCTTGCATATAAAGTATACTCGTTACAACCATCAGAAGAGGAGTTAACTAACCAAGAAGACTATTCAGAATCAAAACACAACTGTCCTCCTTTCACTGATCACACAGTATTGTGCCCACGCTAATGTCAGTGCCCAAGTATCGGAACCTTTTGGGTTCCTTGTTGCAAATGTAGAGCTCATCAGTCAGAAGAATAATTCTAGTCAGCATTGTAATCATTACAAATTAATAACAGCAACACAATAGCAGCAACCAAATACACCACTGCATCTTTTCACTATACATTAGCACTGAATAACTGAGAAACATAATTAAGACAAATGAAGGACAATTAACAAATTACACTGAAAATTCTGAGCATTTAAATGACACATTTATTGGTTACTGTAGCCCATTGCAAGCAAAAGTGGAACAATACTAAATTGTGGAAATAAAGATGCTGTAACATTAGACCCCTCTAATGCTACAGTACATTGTCCTCATGAATCTTCTGCACCGTTACCTTTTGCTCTACATATAAATACCTTCTCAACATACAAAAATGTACTGTAGCTTTTAATTTTAAGAGATGCTGTACTGCTTAGCATATGCAACGATCCTAAAGTCAATGCTGCAAGGCTTGCTTCTTCATCCATAAATAAAGCACATTTGCATCCGTTCAGTCAAATTAGCTCCATATAGAAAAAGGTGGTTATAATTAGCTCCCCTTTCAGGTTCACGGTTTAAAACTCAAGCGTGCCTGCTGTCTTGATTAAATCCACCATCCTCTTCCAATAGCTGGTGCTAATTCTTCCAAGGAAATATTCAGTTGAGGTGTTATTTTATTCTGCACTGCTGTTAGTTGTCTAATTTACGCCAAGTCCCTGCAGTGCTTTCCTTAAGCCATCCTCTTTGTCTTGCCTTTGAAATTTACCAAATCTTACAAGAAATCAATACTTAATTGATTATTCACTTTTCTGCAGCTTCAAACAGCAAGCACGCATAAGATCCTGGCGTAGTCACCCAATTTCCAGTGCAGGAGGTTGTTTGGTGGCAGGGATCTGCAGGCATCCAACAAAGCTCTGCAGTGGCGTGGAGTGCCAGCATCCAACGAAGGAAATGAAGATACACTAACGAAGCCGGGAAAGTTCCCTTGTGAGACGGATCCATCTCAATGCTTTAAATAAAAACAATCCTAGAAGGCAGTGGCAATTGGATATACAGGAACACCATTTTTCCCCCTGCAGTTATTCCTTTGTTCCTTCCTTATCCTTTTCTTCTCTTGGCACTGAACTGGAGTATCCAAAGTGGCACCGAACTCTGAGAACTCCACACCGGAATGGGGGGTGAGAGCCGTGCTATATCTCTGGCACAGAATAAGGATGGCAAGCACGTAACGTTACAAAATGTAGGACAAATTCGAGTGAGAGAGAGAGAGCAAGAGAGCAAGAGACAGATGGCGGATCTGGCTAGATGCCAAAGCCAGTGAAAGGAATTACATTGCTGAATAACTGTACACCATTGATTCTGCCACTTGTTGCTGCTTGGCAAAAAAAAAAAAAAAAGGCCCTGATGTTGGCAGGACTCTCTCCTTGCACACCATACGATCTGCATGCAACTTGGGACACAAAATTCACAAGAACAACAACGATAGGCTCTGTTAAAGGCAAGCATGAATGTTTGTATGCATGATACCAAAATAGAGTTTTTAAAAAAGGTCTCTCTCTCTCTGTGCATGTGTCTGTGCATGTGTGAGTGGAGAGAAAATGTGTGTGTGTGTGTCTATAAAGGGGGAAAACAATCACTGCAATCCAGCCATTTTGTTTAATGAAGAATGGAAGGCTGGCATTCAGAGACGTGGTTATGTGCTGCATATTAATATGTGCTCGGTAGACATCCTCCCCCCCTTTTTTTGAAATGAGTGGCATAGGCATGAAGCCCTCTATAGAACAGCCTCAGTGGGAGCAGGCAACTCACAAGGTAACATATCACTGCTAAACCTCCAAGCATGTGGCACGCAGACTCCCGCAGAAGAACAAGTTGCTGTCTAACATGAAGGAAAGCTGGTCCCAGGGTTACAAGGTTTAGGTGTGTGTGTTTGTGTTTCCCCCCCTTCCTCAAAAAAAGATAGCCAGAGTCTTAGCAGATTTTTCAATAAATGCTTCATACCAGGGAAGAAGGGAAACATTATGGGATGCCCAGGGGGCTTTAGAAATCAAATACAGTGTTTGAGTAGCACAATTTGAGGTACATTATATAAAAAAACGTATTTGAATTGCCAATGAGGCGACATATCTGCATGCTAATTAGACCTGTGTCAAGCTTAGACTGTGGGTTTTTTTCTGTTGATGGCGTGGAATGTGCTTGTAACTCTGCCGAGAGATTGTTTCTGCATAAATTATCAGCTTTGTCCTGCTGATCATTTTCCGCAAACAAACATGAAATGTAAGATCAAAAGGCAATTCTGAAATTAAAATTATTGATTGATAAAAGCCTAGATTTCAGAATCTAATTAAGAGGAGGCACAAACAAAAGCCAATATTTTTACAGATTGTGCCTGAGCTAGCGGCTAGATTGTGCAACACTTGTAATTTATCTTGTTTATGCAGCCAGGATATTAAAAATGTAATTAAAATGGTAAAATGATCAGATCAGAAATAGCCACCTAGTGGCAAGTATATTATTTTAAATGGATTATAAAAGCAGTCGTCTGTGCAAATAAATGAGGGTGGGAATGGGCTGGGGTTTCATGACAAACACAGCATCTTGCTGCAAACTTGGTGAGCAATTTGTCTTTTGCTAATAAGTTGCCTTTTGTGTTTGGCTACTTAGATAAGCAACATCATTTATAACCCTCATTTACACACTAATAAACATTCTGTTATTACAGGTGGTGTAAGGAACATCTTTTATAAATTACTGCAGATGAAAATGACCAGAAAAGGGAAAAACGCATTCTAGACATACACTGTACATATTTTGGAAAGTTAGAGCATGCAGTTCAGAGCCACTGTAAAAGTTGGTGGGTTTTAATCAAGAAAAAGACAAATCTTATGATTCTGCTTTCCTTTCTTACTTAAAAATAACAAGAAACTCATGTGAATTCATTGGCCTTGTTGCACATGTGGAGATGGTGATGTATGGACAACCAATGGCTTTCTTTCTAAACAATGTCAAAGAATGCCCTTCCCATTACATGTGCAGTGCTGTGTGTATGTGCTTCAGAACCTCATGGATTACAACCATAATGTGGAAGGCATAATTTAATTTCTTCGCATTTTGGAATTTTTAAGTAACAAACTCTTTCTCAGTTGTTAAGCAATGACACTTCTTGAAATACCAAATCAAGTTTTTTTGGGGGAAAAAGCTTTTTAATGCCATATAATATAGAAATGTATTTTGCCACTCTGTCGCAGAATTTGGGGCTTTAAAAGCAGAGCAAAGAGCCAGGTTATAGAAAAATGGGAAAGCAATAAAGTCATTAGTTTACAGCATTTGTCAGAAAGGAAATGGTTTAACTTGTGTTCTTATTCACTTTTTTTCACAGGAAATCACAGTGGAAACATTCAAATCCTTCAGAAATTTGCAAATTAGGGTTCTGTCAGCAGCTCTAGGGTCTATTGTTAGGTGCACTTAAAATGCCAGATTAAATATTAATATGCAGTTAGAGTTCTGCTTTTTTGCAATCCCTGAAACCCTATTAGTAAATCATCATCTGGTGACTGATGCAAGAAATTTCAAGGCACCAACAATACAGAGACTGTTCCTCAGTCTGATGGATCACTGATTTTTTACTAAATCAGGTTTTGGACATGTGTAGCTGGATGCAGATGTGTGTGAAGTTTGCAAAAATATGGAAGAAATTTTATGTACAGAGATTTAATTCAGCAATTTTATGCACAGAGTGGAAACTAACACATGGATTGGTTCTGTGTAATCCATAATTTATCTCAAGACTATTTTTCACGTCCCTTGAACCCATTATTCCAAACGGTTACCTTGGAAGAGAAGCTGAAGCATTGCAAGACAAAAAACAGGCATTTATTATGTGCTTTCAACTTGATTGCCTTAGTCTAATGTGCAGAGAAGCAGAAATGGGTACATGTCTGGTAAGACTTGTGGACTAGGCCATGGAGACGGTGGGGCCTCCTGGAGAGCTGGAAATCAGACCACCTCATGGTATCTGACTGGAACCTGGGAGATCAGAGTTCAAATCCCCGCTCAGTTTTGAAACTCACTGGGTGACCTTGGGCCAGTCACTGCAACTCTACTTCACAGGGTTGATGTGAGGATATAATCAGGAGGAGGGAAGGACCATGTTTGTACACCACTTGAGCTCCATGCAGGCGAGGTGGGATATAAATATAATAAATAAATAAATACATTCTACAAGTAGTCTGTTTCTTCTGATCCATGTCAGTTTGCCTGTGTTCATTCATAAATCTATTCAACTCAATTTTTGTGACAATCTGCACATTTTTTTACAAAAGCATGAACATTCCCATTACTTTTGATTTTTAAATAAAACAAAATACACATTGTTGAGTGCATTTTATCCTAGAATATGCAATTTCTTTGCACTTTTTTCAATCTGAGAAGCATACAGCAAAATTTGGAGAAGTGTGAAGGTGAAAGGATAACTGTAGTTCACTCCGTGTATTACTCTGAGAATTGTGGATCAGCTTGGTGCACTTAGAAATGCAGAGCAAAGGAAATCCTTCAGCACCCATACCTCTAAACCAAGTCTAGGAGGTATGCTCTAATGAAGACCCATGATCTTCAACCAATTCTCCCTGTTTGGCTGGAGAAATGGTCCATTCATTTCCCTTTTAATCATGCTTCTTCCCATCAGAAGGTTCTTGTGGGTCATGAAATGTAGCCTATGCTGCATTCCTTCTCTTTCTATAAATTCTCCAGCTCTATTTTCACAGTGGTCCATTTTCCAGACCACCAGGATAACAGATATCAGAGCCTCAATTTGTGACCCAGAGTCAGTGAGGATAAGTCCTAAATCCCAGTTTGATCAGCAGAGTCCATGAGCTTCATTAGGCTGTTTTGCTTATCTGATCCATATTGCAAGCCTCATAGGATCATGGAATCATAGAATAGTAGAGTAGGAAGGGGTCTGTAAGGCCGTCGAATCAACCCCCTACTCAATGCAGGAATCAGACTTAAATCATACCTGACAGATGGCTTTCCAGCTACCTCTTGAATGCCTTCAGTGTTGGAGAGCCCACCACCTCCCTAGGTAATTGCTCCCATTGTCGTACTGCTCTAACAGTAGGGAAGTTTTTCCTGATGTTTAGTTGAAATCTAGCTTCCTGTAAATGGAGCCCATTATTCCATGTCCTGCACTCTGGGATGATTGAGAAAAGATTGTGCCCCTCCTCTGTATGACAACCTTTCAAGTACTTGAAGAATGCCATCACATCTTCCCTCAGTCTTCTCAAGGCTGAACATGCCCAGTTCTTTAAGTCTCTCCTCATAGGGCTTTGTTTCCAGTCCCCTGATTATCCTCGCTGCCTTCCTCTGAACCTGTTCCAGTTTGCCTGCATCCTTCTTAAAGTGCAGTGTGGATGCAGTACTCAAGAGGAGGCCTAACCAGTGCTATGTATAGGGGAACTAGTGCTTCATGCGATTTGGAAACTATAGTAGTAATTCTCTGTTGCTGCTGGTGGCCATGTACTCTACATTTCCTTACAATATTGCACAGACTGGCAGCCAAAATTGCAGCAGCAGTGACCATCAGACACATCAAGTAACTGAGACAGGTGATTCTCCTAAGAAGGTATAGAAAAGCTACCCCTCCAATGGGGGGAAATCACTAATATAATTTGTGCAGGTATTTGCAAGTTTCAGAAGCTATGGTATAATCTGGTGATGACCTAAAAGAGATTTTCCATGTACTGTGGTGACTCTTATTCCAGCTTCTCATCCCCATAACCTGGTAGTGCATAAAGCTGGAATGAGGAATGGATGGCCCTCCAGATATTGCTGACCACTGGCTATATTGAGTAGGGCTGATGAGCGTTGGAATTCAACAACATCAGGACAGGTACAGGTTTTGCTGACGACACTAAATTGTTCAGTGTTGTTAAAACAAAAAGGGATTGCGAAGAGCTCCAAAAAGACCTCTCCAAACTGAGTGAATGGGTGGAAAAATGGCAAATGCAATTCAAGAAAAACAAGTGTAAAATTATGCATATTGGAGCAAAAATTCTGAATTTCACATATATGCTCATGGGGTCTGAACTGGTGGTGACCGACCAGGAGAGAGACCTCGGGGTTGTAGAGGACAGCATGATGAAAATGTCAACCCAGTGTGCGGCAGCTGTGAAAAAGGCAAATTCCATGCTAGCGATAATTAGGAAAGGTATTAAAAATAAAACAGCCGATATCATCATGCCGTTGTATAAATCTATGGTGCGGCCGCATTTGGAATACTGTGTACAGTTCTGGTCGCCTCATCTCAAAAAGTATATTATAGAGTTGGAAAAGGTTCAGAAGAGGGCAACCAGAATGATCAAGGGGATGGAGCGACTCCCTTATGAGGAAAGGTTGCAGCATTTGGGGCTTTTTAGTTTAGAGAAAAGGCGGGTCAGAGGAGACATGATAGAAGTGTATAAAATTATGCATGGCATTGAGAAAGTGGAGAGAGAAAAGTTCTTCTCCCTCTCTCATAATACTAGAACTCGTGGACATTCAAAGAAGCTGAATGTTGGAAGATTCAGGACAGACAAAAGGAAGTTCTTCTTTACTCAGCGCATAGTTAAACTATGGAATTTGCTCCCACAAGATGCAGTAATGGCCACCAGCTTGGATGGCTTTAAAAGAAGATTAGACAAATTCATGGAGGACAGGGCTATCAGTGGCTACTAGCCATGATGGCTGTGCTGTGCCACCCTAGTCAGAGGCAGCGTGCTTCTGAAAACCAGTTGCCAGAAGCCTCAGGAGGGGAGAGTGTTCTTGCACTCGGGTCCTGCTTGTGGGCTTCCCCCAGGCACCTGGTTGGCCACTGTGAGAACAGGATGCTGGAGTAGATGGGCCACTGGCCTGATCCAGCAGGCTTTTCTTATGTTCTTATGTTCTTATGTTAGCCACCTCTGATACAAAGCACTGAAAGTTGTGAAGAAGGGCTGGAGAACTACTTAAGACAAGGAAGAGACACAAACCCTTGAGAATGAATGGATGGGAGGCAAATGAGATGAGAACTCCCGTGACATATGGTAGTCTTTGATATGTGGCTGACAAACTGCTGTTTGATGCATTACTAGACCTCTTTATATTTTGTGAGTGTGTTTTTAAAAAATCCTTTATTGGCAATCCTTTTTTTTTTCATACAGATGAGCCCTGATATCTAATTCCTCCTAATAGGGATTTAAGCCTCATTTAGAAATTTACTAATTAGAAACCATTTTCATATGCACAGATAGTTACACAGCATATGTCAAGCTGCTGTTTCACATCTGTCCCTTTTTACTCTCATGGCCTCACTTCTCCCTTATTCTTAGCAGTCAGCTGGAACTCACACAAAAATCATCTCTAAAAGCATCTGTACAAAGGCCTCCCTACTGACCTGTTCACAGCTCTGCTGCCAATACTGTCTACCAGAAATCAAGAAGCTGTGTGTGCCTGTGTACATGTGCACATGTATATCTCTGGGATCAGACTTCGCAAAATTAAATTTATCTATTAGCACTGCAAAGAACATATACATTTTTTTAAAAAAATGTAAATTCAAGGGGTTTGTTTGCTAAAATATGATGCAGCCCTTTAGATTATGAATGAACAAAGCACAGTAAAATAGAAATCTCATACATGATTACATTATAGTACTGACAGTTGGCCATAATATGAATTTTGCATCCTGTGCTGAAAATATTAAAATCTGTCACATAGATTCATGGACAATAATAATGAAAGGGGCCTAAAAATGCAATCGATTAAGAAATGGCAATTTTTAATATTTTAAAATGTTGATTTTTTTTTCAAGGACGTGATCCAAATCAATAGCCTTTCTGGTATTGACACTGCAAAGTAATATACAGTTTAAGAGAACACACTAAACAATCTGAAACATTCCTGTGGGCTTTTAACGTGAGTTAGAGCCTGCTGGAATCAAAATCTCATTGGTTGGGTTTCATAGAGAGTGTTCTAATTTTCACTAAGTCTTGATCAATGTGAATTTATTGCCACTTAGACAAATAGAAAGCCATATTGTTTGCACACAACCAAATTGGCCTGAATATATGACCAAGTTCAGGAAAAAACACAAATATCCTTTCAAAGATATGCAGCCCTGAATTGTCCCTTCCAGATGACCTCTCCTCCTTGTGTTCCCAAAATTTAATACTTTACTGATATATTACTCTGCAAAGTTTACAGGAGTGAAATGGAGCATAGAAGAATAATTTTAATTGATTTCTCTGTTTATGCATAACATCCATGTGTCTAAGGATGAATCAATCAGTCTGTTTCTGGTCTGGGTCAATTTTGCATGTGTTTATTTATAAGTCTGTTCTCTCATTTTTCCATGTTAACTGCATGTTGTTGTTTTAAAAAATCCATTATGAAAATTCATATTAAAATACATATCTAAATACGTATTTTATCACAACATAGCATTTAAATACATAGGATTGTATCCAGTGAAGTCATTGTGTGAATGCAACAACTTCTGGTTGTACAACAGAATTACCCATCCCAGTCCGCCAACTAGCAGTGTAGTGGCAAATTCAGAAGTGCAGGGTACCTTCATGATAGTCATGCCACACCTCCTCACAGCCACATCCCCTTTCCCACTTTTCCTCATCTCCCATGCTGTCCCTGTCATCTCATAAATCTACACTCCACTACAATAGATTCTCTGGGAGCCAATCATCATGGAAGGGGAGGCTGTGAGTTACCTACTGAGAAGGGTCTTCTCAGTGGCTGTCTCACCTTTCAGTCTGATTGGCTCCAATTGGCATGAATGACAAGGACTCTTCTCAGCAGCTAACATGCTCTCTTTTCATGCTGATTGGCTCATACACAGGGACCTGGCTAGGACCCTGCTCCCAAAAAAGTAATGGGTCTACAACCCCCCATGACCCTGGATGACTACACCCCTGCCCCCAATCCTTCAAAGCAGATTTGGGGGACATGCAGTGGCACAGAGAGAAGAGATGAAATCCTGTTGGGCAAGCAGAAGTTGTTCCATTCATGCAATGACTTCGTTGGTTCAACCCATTATAAATCTCAATATACACATTTCTAAATGCATGTTATCTTAAAATAAACCTTTTATTCATTTTGGTGCATTTTTAGCTGAGAGCTAACTCACAAAATTTGGAGAATCTGAAGGATAATTAAGCACAGACCCATGTATTAGTCCAAGAAGTGTGAATTAGGTTAGCTTGCTTAAAATTGGGGATCAAACTAAATACTCTTCTATTCCTTGTTTCACATTCAATCTTATAGAACTCTAAATAAACTGCTTTCCCCGTTCTTAGTTCTACTGTGTCGCCAACGTTATACACAATATCTATCTCTCCCTGTGCATTACTGTGTTATGAATCTTGAGAAGGCCACTTCACACATGACAGCCTTGCAAACAAGATTTCTGGCCCATGTACTCACGACAGAATAAGTGAACACATCACACTTACAAAAGTGATAGTAGGCATAGTTTTTCTCTACATGGAGTTTTTTCTAGTTTATGAAAAATGAAATTCACGAAACAAATCTTGGTTGCATTGCATTACAATACAATATTAATTCATGGTCTGTGTTGTGTGGAGCCTACCTCAAAGGCAACAGAACACCTGTCGGCTACAATATATCATGATACATTGTATAAGAAAGGACAAATGAGTCATTCCTGGCCATGTCAGGGGTTTTTTTTGCACCTGTTCATTAACAAATGTGTTCTGTTGTATTTGCATTTTAATGTAAATTTTTGAAAAACATCTGCACAAAAATAGGTATTTAAATACTTATTTCTTACTATCTAATATTTTTCTAAGCATCACGCTACCCATGAGTGCTTCTGTGCAGGCAGAGGATGGAGGGCTGGTGACCCATGGAGGGAGGGAGGGAGGTACAGGAGCACTGGCGACCCATGTGGTGGGGGGACGGGGAGGGGGAGTGCTGACAATGTGTGTATGGGGAGAGGGAGGGGGAGCACTGGTGATCCACGAGAGGGCGCACTGGCAACAATAAGCACGCTTGGTGAGTGATGTGAGCAGGTGCAGAGCCCCTAGTAAATACATATTTCTTAATGTATTTCATAAAACTGTGCCCTGAGAATTGCAATAGAACATTTGAGAAGTGTGAAAGCTAGTGGATAACTTAACAGAACAATCCAATACTCTAATCTCCAGTGCAACATCTGCTGCAACTTCTTGGGAATGGTTTCAGTTGATGCAGCCTGATGACGTAGACAAGGTGCTTGCGTTGATGCTGCCAGCAACTTGTCATCTTGATCCTTGCCTTTCTTAGCTTATTAAAGCTTGCCTAGGGGGTTTGACAGTGTGGATCTAGGGTGTGGTCAATGCATCATTGCGGGACGGAGTGGTTCCAGCCACCTTGAAATAGGCTGTGATCTGACCTCTCCTGAAAAAGCCCACGCTGGACCCATTGGCTTGTGACAACTACCGACCGGTCGCAAATACTCCCTTTTTAGGGAAGGTGATTGAGAGGGTTGTGGTGCAGCAATTGCAAGCACTCTTGGATGACACAGATTATTTTGACTCATCTGGGGGTGCTCCTGGATCCATCTTTGTCGCTAGAGGCCCAGGTAACCTCAGTGGCTTAGGAGTGCCTTTTACCAGCTTCAGCTGGTAAGACAGCTGCGTCCATTTCTGGACTGGGATAGCCTGACCACTGTTGTCCATGCCCTGGTAACCTCTAGGCTGCATTACTGTAATGCATTGTATATGGGGGGTGCCCTTGAGGTTGGTCTGGAAGTTGCAGCTGGTGCAAATTGCGGTGGCGAGACTGCTCACTGGGGCAGGGTATCACCAACATGTCACCCCCTGCTGAAAGAATGCACTGGCTGTCTTATCCCTTATATACCCAGTCGATCACTGCACTCTGCAGGTGAGGGCCTCCTGCAGATACCATCTTATCAGGAAGTCTGTTCTGCACAACATACCTAACGGACCTTTAGTGTGGCGGCACCTACCCTGTGGAATTTCCTCCCCTTAAATATTAGACAGGCGCCATCTCTGTTATCTTTACGGTGTCCATTGAAGACGTTTCTCTTTCAACAAGCCTTTTAAGTTGAGACCTTATCCCAGTCTGCTTCTGTGTTGGAATATCTTTTTAATATGTTTTTAAAACTTTATTTTAAAAAAACACCAGGGTTTTTAACCTTTTTTTAAAAAAAAAGTCTTGAAAGCTTTTAAAAAAATGTTTTTAAAGATGTTTTGTTTTAATGTATTTGAAAGTCTGCTTTTATGATGTTTAAAGTGTTTTTAGTGCTTTTGTTTGCTGCCCTGGGCTCCTGCTGGGAGGAACGGTATAAATCAAATAAATAAATAATCTGCCATGCAGGAGGGAATTTGGATGCAGTGAAGGTATCCCTTCACTTAGCTCCACCAACAGGTGGCATAGTGGTGAGATGGAAATGAATTGGCATGCTAGGACCTGAGGAAAGGGTAAATAGGTGACAAATTTTAGGGCTAGGTCTGAGGTCAGTCCTACACCTATAAGAATTAGATACCTAAGCCCAGGAATTTTGTCCAGTAGTGGCTGGTGGCTCCATGTCAGTGGGGAAGTGGAATCCACTCCAGGTTTTAGTCTGAACTTTCAAGGAGCTGTCTGAGGTGCTGAAACATAAGTTCAGCATCTTGGACAGTTCCTTGAAAGTTTGGACTAAAACCCGGACAGGATTCCATTGCCACTCTGACATAGAGTCACCAACAGCTACTGATTTTGTCTTTCTCCTCAGTGGAATCCCATTTCCCATTTTCTGGAAAATGTAGCTAACTCGTTGCTTGTCAGTATATTTTGTTGTTTTAACCATTAGACTTCTTTTCTGTACTAGGGACTACAATCTCAATATTTTTTTCTTCTTCATTTCACTTCTGGTTTACTGGCATTTGTGTCAATACTTCAGCTCCCATATCCAGGCCCAGAACCTAGATTGTGGGACTGCTTGAAGGATGTCAGCAGTCAGATTAGCTGAAATCAGACAAATTTCTCTCTCAGAGGGGGCACTAAATTATTTCCTTGAACCTGCCAAAAGCACGGGCAGGTGGAGTCTATCACCAGTGGTATCCCTGCCGGCAGTAGATTGTGAAAACTCTTGAAATGGGGCATATCTGGGCAGAGAGGTGGCCGGAAAGGGACTGATTGTCCAGGAACACGCTGGAACCTAAGCCAGTCCAGCTACCAGCAATGGGCCTAATCAAGTCTTCTTTGCTGTGCCAGCCTAGAGCTGGTTCAACAAAACATGGCGTAACAATGTCACCACCTTCCACCCTCAACAGTGTGTGTGGCAGGATGTGGTGTCTCCCAGACGGCAGTTAAGATGGCTCAATTCATTTCAATTGCACATTAGTCCAGGAGGTATGTAACAGGTATACTTAGGGTTGCCATATTCCAGTTCCACAAATCCAGCAGGCTAATTTGCATATTATGCACATTATAGACATTAAGCATAGTAAAGGTTGCATTGTCCAGTTTTGCTTTTGTGCCTAGTAATTACCACCAAAAACGGGGAGAATGTGAAGATTTTTTTAAAAAATTTACATTTTCAACCTTAAATGCCCAACACCATGGAATATTTGTTTATTAACAGGATTTATATCCTGTCCTTTCACTGTTAAAAAGAGAGCTCAGGGTAGCTTACAAACATAATAAAAACAATAAATTGGCTGAGGTATACCAATATTTCCCCTCAGACAGGCCCGTCACCTATGCTGAATTCAAAGAAGCAGTGTTTAAAAGATTCAGACTGGGGCCTGATTATTTTAGAAAGCTTTTCAGAAACTGCCAGATACAGACAGGGAGGTCTTTCGTGGAGCTGGGGGCAAAACTGATGGACATATTTGGGAAATGGCTGATAAGTGCAAAAGCTCAGTCTGTGGAGGAGGTGAAAAACCT